>NC_091292.1:37150901-37165901 GCF_038502225.1 Cherax quadricarinatus
ACAGACACAAGAGGTCACAATTGGAAGTTGAAGACTCAGATGAATCAAAGGGATGTTAGGAAGTATTTCTTCAGTCATAGAGTTGTCAGGCCGTGGAATAGCCTAGAAAGTGACGTAGTGGAGGCGGGAACCATACATAGTTTTAAGGCGAGGTATGATAGATCTCATGGGGCAGGGAGAGAGAGGACCTAGTAGCAATCTGCGAAGAGGCGGGGCCAGGAGCTGTGACTCGACCCCTGCAATCACAAATAGGTGAGTACAAATAGGTGAGTACACACACATACACAAAATAAATGCTGTCATATCAAATTAAAATAATCAGCACTGGTTAAAAATCCCATTAAATTATCAATGTCAAAAAAATTTTCCTAAAATTTCCTCGAAGTCCCAAGAGCAAAATGTTAACTATGTTCTATAATCAGCTACACAAGCTATGTAAAGGGAGGGGGTTATGGCTGACATTTAAGTAACCTTAAGAAACAAGTATTCGCCTCAAAATGACGATTTCTGTTAAACATCTAGGACCAAATATCCCTGTCCTTTCAAACTCAGTAAAACTTGCTGCTTGTCTGTAGGGCTTGATGGGACTGCCACTTCCAAAACACATTTATTGATATGCCCCTAAAAAGTCACTAAGTCAAACGTCTGCTAGAGAGAAGCTCGTTACAGCAGCCTTTGCCTCAGAGTCTGCTTATACATTTCCCAGGACAACAACATGGCCCGGGTACTAATAGAATTCCACATCCTTGTGGAAGAACTGGGCGGCGGGGGCGTTGACCCCCTGGAACACCCCTCTCTCCCTCAAAGTAATTCGTGGAGACACGCTAATCACTTGTGGATCTTCTGGACCAGAAGATGACAGAAGCATACTTAACCAGGGCAAATAAAGCACATTGGGAATCTGAGATCGCAATGTACTGAGACCCAGCTTAGCCTGCTATGAGAGCAAGAGCCCTGAGGATTGCATGGAGCCTTGTAGATGAACTCAGAGGTAACTGTGCCCAATTTGAATCCCCACTAGAATTAACGCACTGCTAACACCACCCTTGTCCTTTGACCCATCGGTAAAAACCTTTATCCTTAATCATGAAAAAAATTATGTTCCAAGAAATTTTCCATGGCCATTACTGGGACTCGAAACATGGTAGTCTCCATCTATTGCCTACTAAGATGACTCCAAGGAACCTGTCCAAGGAGGACAGGGAGTGAAGACAATCTCTCTGACCACAGGCACATCGAGACCATAATCCAGAAGAGGGGCCACCATCCGAATGCCAAATGATACATAAAACTCTGCATGATGAGCAAAGGGATATTTCTCTCTCCCATGCAAAGACCAAAGCATATGATAGGTTGCTAGTATGCCAAACCTGGAACAGATAGTGTAGGACTAGCTTCATCAAGTGAAAAAGCTCACCAGATTCAGCACAGATGTTCTTGATATGAGAAATACAGAATTAACCCAGGCAAAGCTGCATCTCAAAGTGATGACTGGGATTTAATAAGTGAAACATGGAAGAGCTGGCCGAGGAGTAGACGTAAAAGCCATACTCACGCCTGGAACAGCACAAGGTCACATACCATGAACCACCGATTTCTCTTAAGAACGTTTAGTACTTGTAGGGTATACATTTTGAGATTTACTATATGAGAAGTGGAAAACCTGAAGACATTAGAAGCAGTCCCCTTCCTGATGTTGTCTATAGCCACTTGAAGCTAATGACAGGCATCCCTACTGCTTTGTATGACCCTCCCCCCTCAAAAAAAAAACTTCTTGCAGGTAGCACAGACAACCCTAACCCTTAATATATTAAGTCATATACTGTTGGAGAATCCGTAACTGTCAACTCTGCAGTCCCAGAGTCAGGGACGGCAAACAACGTCAAACCTTCAAATTGTATCATAGGATTTCTTCAGGTCAAAGAAGGCTGCCAGAGTATGAAAGTCTGCCAAAACCCTCCTGCGTGTCACCATCTAACCAGCCAAGGGGTAAGTCGTCAACGAGTACTTGCGGAAGCCAAACTACATTGAAGAGATACTGAATTCTTCTCCAAGCAGCAAATCAGATGACATTCAACATCCTCTTCCTCAGTTTCCAGATGCAGCTCATTGAAGAGATTGTGCGGTAGTCTGCAGCTTCCCTTGAGTCCCAGCCTGGCTTATTAAGGATAGCTAACCACGGGAAACACTTCACAGCTTAGGACAGGAGAAGGAAGGGGGATGCACAATGTAGTTATTGCCTTCTGATCTTATTCCATATGAATTGGGGACAAGTGTTGGGATTAACACCTTTTACGTAACGGTTCCAGAACGTCCGCCAATTATTTTAAAACACCTTCCTCTTGATGGCATCCACCCTCTAATATGTCAGCTTGTTAACCAGCGAATAATAGTTGCAAAGGCAACAATAGACCATACTCACAGTTTGTTATTGCTTCTCACAGTTTTTATTTCACCAAGTGACTGGCAGACAGGACTCTGTTGCTAATTTAGTTCTTTCTTATATACATTTGTGAATTTGAATGCTAGCTTCCACTGTCTCAAGACAAAAGTAATAAAAAATCACAAATCACTTGCATAACGAAGAAATCTACAAAAGTACAAGAATTCTTTGTATGAGCCTCAGAAAGACTCTAGTCTGCCGCCTCCAACTTTAATTCTGATATGTAAAAAGTCAGTGTAGCATACAAAGAGTACGTAACCTTTATTCGGCGCATGTACACACCCTCATTGAAAGGCTATCTCCCCCAACCAGCGAACCAGTACCAGGGTCGGACGACGGGGCCCCGTCGTTCAATCGGTACCCAGGTTCAGCCAATGAGAAGATGGTTTTGGCAATAGTAGAGGTGTTGTGGGTACCACCCGCCTGTCTGCCCTTGCCATTCCCATTCTAGAGCTGGTTGAAGCACGGTCTGCTCTCTAGTGGCTTCTATTCTGCCTTGCTTACCGTGGAGTGCACTAATACCTATTGTTGTACATAGTGTATATGGTGTACATACTTCTGTTCTTACTCGATGAAGGATAATATTAGTCAAAAGTTTTCTGCTGTGTTTATTTTGCTCCCTTTACACCCAGGATAACAGGCCTTTAGATTCCTGAGTTGTAATAGTCAGACACACAGCCACACAGTGCATTAATTTTGTTGCTAACTGGCTATCATTATTAATTTGTATGATTTTTTTTTTCAGCGAACCGGCCGTATCCCACCGAGGCAGTGTGACATAAAAAGAAAAACGATTTTATTTCTATTTAAATTTAGTAATATGTACAGAAGGGGTTACTAGCCCCTTGCTCCCAGCAATTTAGTCGCCTTTTACGACACGCATGGCTTACGGAGGAAGAATTCTGTTCCATCACACCATGGAGAGTTTCATGAATATTATTATAATTATGTTGATCGTGTGCACTAAGTAATATTTTTCTTAATTTCATAATCTTGTTATTCTTTGCAGGAACAATACTGTTAATATTTGTGGTGCTAAGGTTGTTTATTATTAGGTAAGATTCAGTTGCTATGTACTTTGACATTTCTTGAACATTACTGAGTGAGTTGTCTCTTAATTCATTAATTTAATCGCATTCTAATGCAAAATGATGCAAGGTGTGACAATTGTCCATCTGACAAAGTTTACATATTGTTCGGTCTACATCTGGTGGTGGTGATTTACCTCCCAAAGATACTCGTATCCCAGCAAGAGCCGGGCGGTAGTGACATCCAAGAGTCTACTTATTTTGTTGGATGCGCCATAGACATGTGGCTCCTCCTGTATGACAGAATGATGATAGATGGACTGACTGGTATCAGTCTCACTCAGTCTTAAGTCAATAGAGTTCAGTTGAAGTTCTTTTTGCATTACTGTTTACAAACTGTTGACTGACATCCCAATTCATCAGTTCTATGATGCATGTGAAAACCAATGTTGGATGGAATCCACAGAAGGTACACTCCGACTCCACTAGCCACACTCCTATTATACCTGTGACTGGCTTCTGACTGAAACTTGACTAGACATTAACTTGTTCAGCTATCAGTCACTGGACTCATTGTGTACTTCTGTAATTCTTTGACTACCACCTACAGGATTTGTATGGGGCGTATACTAAAACTCAACTGTATGCACGTGACAAAGGTGAGTTTCATTGTTGGTCCAGCTAGAAAGATGTAACTTGAAGTCTTATTTTCCCATCCTCCAGGTAATTGGCTGGTTCCAAGGAGGGGGCGTGTCCTTACTTGTGTCACTAGTGTGTGTCATTACCTGGTTTGTTTGATAATATTAATCTGTAATTTTTTTGTGTGTGAATATTTTTGTTCTTTTGTCATCCACACCAGCACCTTTCCAAGCTTCTGGAACTTGTCTCATGTCAGGTATCTTTTCCTTGTTTTTAGATAGTCGTAGTTTGTCTCCGATCTTGTTGGACGTGTTACTTGTTACTGCTGTCGTCTTCAGGCTGTTTCTTCACTTCTGATTGCTCTTTTATATTCCTTTAAGTCCTTACACATCTCTGATAGTAAGTCAAAATGTGTACCAGTGTTCTGGTCTGTTTATGTTTAGGGCGTGTTTAGCTGTCTTAATGCAGATGATAACTAATATTTATGTAAAATGTATGTACCACATATGTTTCCACACAGTGCACTCACTAAATGTTAATGTGAAAATGGCATACAATTCGGACAGGTTGATGAGTAAGACACATGTACAACAGTTAGGTATCTTTATTCTGAAACGTTTTGCATACTCAGTAGGCTTCTTCAGTCGAGTACAGAAGAGTTAGCAGAACCAGTAGGAATGTGATAACGATACAATCAGTCCATCACCCTGGAAGACGTAGTTTTGAGGTGGTCAGTCCCTCAGCCTAGAAAAGAGTTTTGCTCCATAGACTGGAACAATGTGAAGTTGAAGCAACAGTGTGGAGACTTACGTACTGTCCAAAGGTGAAGTGCAGCACACTAGCAGAAGAAAGAATGTAATCATTGAGAGGACAAGTCCCTCTCAAATCCATTTCTTCTCACTTGAAAAAGTTGTCCAAGTTGTTTTCTATACCAAGACGACAATGAAGCGAAAGCAATGCTCTTGCATGGTTGCAAGAGTAAATGTGGAAGAAAAGTAAATCTTCGAATCTCAGTGGAAGCGCTGGCGACTAATATCCAAAGGGCCTGGGTTTAACTAGGATATAGTCGAAAAATAGGATCGTGTTTCGATTAGGCATCTATGGACCTGTCAGACAGTATTGGTTTGTTGGTTAGTCTCCTGTCTTGTGGGTGTTGAAGTGACTAGGGATCGCCTTTGACGGTTATTTCGTTTTGCTCTGTTGAAGGGAGTCAAGTGAGGAGATTATTTCCGTGGGAATTGCTTTCTAGGGGTCGTAATGAAAGGTGGGAGAACGGAATGAGGGAGTTGCGATCTGGATAGCCCCTAGAGAGGGTGTCTGCTTTATGTAGGTGGAGCTTTGGTCAGCTGGTGGCTTAAGAGCGAGAAGTCCGTATGAACTTGTATCATTTCCTGCTCTAGTACTGATTCCCATAGCCATGGTGGTATAAAAATGTAAATATATTCCTAAGATTGCTATGTAAAGTGTAACGTAAAAGTGTAGTACTTTCCCTTTTCTTCATTCAGTAAATTTTAATTTTATTCTTCAGTACTCCTCTTTTATATATGTTAAGTATTTATATTATTTTCGTGTGTTATCCCTCCCTCCCTTCTATTCCCAAGTAATACCTAATTGGAATATTAGGGAAATGGTCCCATGTGTATGGTAATTAGGTACCCATGCAGAATATTTGAGGAGACTGTAGTACAGGTTGGTAAAGAAGGAATCCAAATTAATTGGTATTTTTATATCGAAGATACAAGTATACACACGTGTATCGAACCTACTAAGTGATATATTGTGAGTTAGAAGTGAAGACTTTTAATCGGTGATATTATATATAATATGTTAAAGGTTACTCCTGTTACTGAGCGCATGAGATCGAACAGCGAGTGTATTACTAAATCCGTTCACACACACACACACACACACACACACACACACACACACACACACACACACACACACACACACACACACAAAAGAGACACACAAAGAGACCTGGACAGACTGGACACCTGGTCCAGCAAATGGCTTCTCGAATTTAATCCTGCCAAATGCAAAGTCATGAAGATAGGGGAAGGGCACAGAAGACCACAGACAGAGTATAGGCTAGGTGGCCAAAGACTGCAAACCTCACTCAAGGAGAAAGATCTTGGGGTGAGTATAACACCGAGCATGTCTCCGGAAGCACACATCAATCAGATAACTGCTGCAGCATATGGGCGCTTGGCAAACCTGAGAACAGCATTCCGATACCTTAGTAAGGAATCATTCAAGACACTGTACACCGTGTATGTCAGGCCCATACTGGAGTATGCAGCACCTGTTTGGAACCCGCACTTGATAAAGCACGTCAAGAAACTAGAGAAAGTACAAAGGTTTGCAACAAGGTTAGTTCCAGAGCTAAGGGGAATGTCCTATGAAGAAAGATTAAGGGAAATCGGCCTGACGACACTGGAGGACAGGAGGGTCAGGGGAGACATGATAACGACATATAAAATACTGCGTGGAATAGACAAGGTGGACAAGGACAGGATGTTCCAGGGAGGGGACACAGAAACAAGAGGCCACAATTGGAAGTTGAAGACACAAATGAGTCAGAGAGATAGTAGGAAGTATTTCTTCAGTCATAGAGTTGTAAGGCAGTGGAATAGCCTAGAAAATGACGTAGTGGAGGCAGGAACCATACACAGTTTTAAGACGAGGTTTGATAAAGCTCATGGAGCGGGGAGAGAGAGGGCCTAGTAGCAACCGGTGAAGAGGCGGGGCCAGGAGCTAGGACTCGACCCCTGCAACCACAAATAGGTGAGTACACACACACACACACACACACACACACACACACACACACAAGCCAGGAGCTTGGACTCGACCCCTGCAACCTCAACTAGGTGAGTACACACACATACACACACACACACATTCTTGGAATGTAAGAAGGCTTCTGACACTTCCACACAAGAGATTAGCGCAAAAGCTGGAGGACCCGCCAGGTATAACAGGAAAGACACTGCAGTGGATCAAAGAATACCAGACAGGAAGGCAAAAGAGAGTCTCAGTACGTGATGATGTGTCAGAGCGGGTGCCTGAGACTAACGGGGTTCAACAGTGGTCAGTCCTAGGACCGGTGCTGTTTCTGATATATGACTCAGAAGGGTCTCTGTTTGCAGGTGATATGAAGCTAATGAGGACGGGTTGCAAGGCTGGTCCAGCAACTGTCTCCTGGAGTTTAACCCCACCATATGCGAAGTCATGAAGATCGTGGACAGACTACAGTCTAGGTGGCCAAAGACTGCAAACCTCATTCAAGGAAAAGGATCTTGGGTTGAGTATAATACCGAGCACATCTGAGACGGACATCAATCAACTGCTGCAGCATATAGGCGTCTGGCAAACCTAAGAACAGCGTTCCGACACCTCAGTAAGGAATCATTCAGAACTCCGTACACCGTGCACGTCAGGCACATACTGGAGTATATAGCACCAATTTGGAACCTACATCTGGTATGTCAAGAAATTATAGAAAGTGTAAAGATTTACAACGAGACTAGTCCCAGAGATAAGGGAGGTTAAGGGAAATCGACCTAACGACACTGGAGGACAGGAGGGATAGGGATGACATGATAACGACATATAAAATACTGAGGGGAATTGACAAAGTGGACAGAGACAGGATGTTCTACATATGGGACACAGCAACAAGGGGTCACAATTAAAGGTTGAAGACTCAGATGGGCCACAGGGATGTTAGGAAGTATTTCTTTAGTCATAGAATTGTCAGGAAGGGGAATAGTCTGGAAAGTGACGTAGTGAAGGCAGGATCCACACATAGCTTTGAGAAGAGGTATGATAAGGCTCGTGGAGCAGAGAGAGAGTGAACCTAGTAGCGACCAGTGAAGAAGCGGTACCAGGAACTGTGAATCGACCCCAGTAACCAGAATTAGGTGAGTACACACACACACACACACACACACACACACACACACACACACACACACACACACACACACACACACAAGTGCTGGACAAAATGCACACAACAGAGGAGGAGGTGAGGAACCTGCTAGATGAACTAGATGCCTCAAAGGCGGTTGGCCCAGATAACATCTCTAGGGAAGAGGGTCTCCTGAGGGAGGGAGCAGATGCATTGTGTGTGCCACTAACAATAATCTTCTATAAATGTATTGAAACAGGGCAACTGCCTGAGGTGTGGAAGACAGCAAATATAGTCAGAATTTTTAAGAAAGGAAACAGACAAGCAGCACTAAATTATAGACCTTTGTCGTTAACATGTATATAAAGTTATGGAGAAGATTATCAGGAGAAGAGTGGTGGAGCACATAGAAAGGAACGGACTCATGAATGACAATCTGCACGGCTTTAGGGAGGGAAAAATCCTGCATCACAAACCTATTAGAGTTCTATGATAAGGTAACAGAAGTAAGACAGGAAAGAGAGAGAGGGATGGGTAGACTGCATCATCTTGGAATGTAAGAAGGCTTTCAGTACAGTACCACACAAGAAACTGGTTGAAAAGTTCGAGGAGCAGGCAGGATTAACAGGGAATGTACTGCAGTGAATCGGGGAATACAAAGGGTGTTCGTACGTGACGAAGTGTTAGAGTGGGTGAATATATCCTCTGGGGTTCTACAAAGGTCAGTCCAAGGTCCAGTGATGTTTCTAGTATACGTGAATGACATGACAGAAGGGACATATTAAATACTGACATATTAATTACTGATAGGATTTGACAGAAAGGATAGAGACCGAATGTTTCAGAGATGGATCACAGCAACTAGGGGTCACATCTGGAAGTTGAAAACTCAGATGAGTCACAGGATGTTAGAAGTATTTGTTCAGTCATAGAGTTGTCAGGAAGTGGAAAAATCCGGAGAGTAATGTAGTGGAGGCAGAATTCATATATATCATTAAGAAGAGGTATGATAAACCTCATTGAAAAGTTAGAGATTAGAACTAGTAGCGACCATCAGAGGCGGGACCTGAAGCTGTAAATTGACCCTTGCAACCACAATTAGGTGAGTACAAATAGGTTAGCGCGCACACACACACACACATATACAGAGCATAAGTATTGTATGAAACACTAGCAACAATCATCGACAAATAAACAGACACAGGCAACTGCTAGAGGTATGGTAGACAGTATATGTAGTTTCAAAATTTAAGAAAGGGGACAAATAGATGACGAGTGTCACAAGTGGGCTCATAAATGATAATCAGCACAGATTTAGAGATGGTAATCCTGTCTCACTAACGTACTCGAGTTCAATGACAAGGTGACAGGAGAGATAGGGATGAGTAGACCGCATATTGTGCAAGAGTGGTATATAATACCGACAAGATGAAATTAAGACACATGTGCAACATCTGGGTATGTTTATTGTAGACGTTTCGCCATCCAGTGGCTTTATCAATACAAATTCTAAGACATAACTTGAAGACAGTAGGACTATATACAGAAGATGAGGTAATCAGTCCCTCAACCTAGGAGTTGGTGCGAAGAACACTATAGTCTATAGAATCTCCACGACTATAGTGCTCTTCGCACCAACTCCTAAGTTGAGGGACTGATTACCTCATCTTCTCTATATAGTCCTACTGTCTTCAAGTTATGTCCTAGAATTTGTATTGATAAAGCCACTGGATGGCGAAACGTCTACAATAAAGATACCCAGATGTTGCACATGTGTCTTAATTTCAGACCGCATATTCTTGGACCGTAGGAAAATTTTTAACACAGTATTGCACAAGAGCTGCAGGAGCAGGCAGGAATAACAGGGAAGATACTGCAATGTATCAAGGAATACTTAACAGGAAGGAAACAATGAAAAATTTTCCTAGAAGTGGTGTCGGAATGGGTGCATGTGATGAGCTGAGGATCAGTTCTTGAAGCGGTACCAATGACATGACGGAATTGATAGTCAGAGGTATCCCTCTTCACAGATGATGTGAATCTAATGAGACTACAAATAGGTGAGAGCCAGGAAATAGTACAGATGAATCTGGACATTCTTCAGGTCTTGACTGACTAGTGCCTACTGAATTTAATCTTCGTAAGTGCAAAGTTATGAAGATTAGGGAAGGATAAAGAAGACCGCAACTGGAGTGCAGGCTTCGAAGACAAAGGCTATAAGTCTTTCTCAGGGAGAAGGACCTCGGGGAGAATGCTTTACCGAGCATATTGCCTGAGACCTATATGAATCGAATAACTGCTGCTGCAAATATAAGACTAGCTTTTAGACCTCTATAATAAGAATTCGTTCACGACATTTTAAACTATGTACATCAGTCCCGTACTGGAGCATGAGGAAGTGCAGAAGTTTGTAACGAGACTAGTTCCGGTGCTAAGGAATATGTCCTATGAGAAGAAGTTAAGAAAAGTCAGCCTGATGATACTAGGGAAAAGAAGGACCATGGGTGTTATGTTAATAATGTACAAAATTCCGAGAGGAATTCATTAGCTCGTTAGTGACAGATTTTTCGAGAAACCGAAAACAGGAACACGATGGCATATTTGAAAATTGAAAACACAGATATGTCACAGGGATGTTAGCAAGTATGTCTTCAGTCTGAGAGTTGTCAGGAAGTGGAACAACCTGGGAAATGGAATGATAAAGGCATGATCGATACATAACTTTAAGAAGTACGATAAGGTTCTCAAACCTAGGATCCTAGTAACCACTTGCAAAGAGGCGGGGCCAGGAGCAAAGATTCGACTCCTACAAACTCCAGTAGGTGAATACAAATAAGTGAGTGTTTGCCCCTAAGAGGAAAAAAAGCCAAAAGAACAATCATAAACGACGGAGTACAAGGTCTTCAAAAAAGCAAACAAAGACAAACTGTTTAAAATTCTGAGGTCGGGAACAGTGGTACACAAGTGAAAACCAGACACAGGACTCACAGGGGTGTTAAGAAGAGATTCTTCTAACTCAGTGGCTAGAGAGTGGAATGATTTGAGGATGTTGTGTAAGCAAACACTATTCACAGTTTTATGGATAGATAAGAGTGCCCACGCTGTAGTTAAAATGTGAAACCCGCTAGGACAGGAGACGAGATTAAAGGGGGTTATAAGCTGTGCCTCACCAGAGCAAAAGAAAAAGTACACCAACGTGTACGAGACACCGTAATACACAACATGGGAGAAAGTGCTGAAACTATTGTGCTAACTGAACACATCAAAGGCAATGGAACCTAAAAGCCGAAGCACGCCGAACTACTTGCTAATCTACAAGGGAATCTAAACGATGTAATTGTCAGAGATGTAGAGGACTGCGAATGTATTCTCAGTATCTAAAAGGGAAAGGAAGTTATCATTAATCTATTGGCCAGTATCAACGACATGTAATTAAAGTGAGAGGCCAGAAGCTGAGATTCGACCACTGTACCCACAAATTGGTACGTGTGAGCCCCTGGTTTACCCATAATTGTAGAGAGGCCAAAGCCAAGTGTGCTAGAGCAGGGAAAAATGCAGAAGTTAAAGAACTCAGGAAACAAGAAGTTAAGCCGAAGAGCAAGGATAAGGAGAGTGGGCCAGCATCGGTGTGGAGCCCACACATTGTCAAGAACGTTAAGAAATTAGAAAAAGTGCAAATTTTGCAACAAGACTAGTCCCATAGCTAAGGGGTATGTCCTATAAAGAGAGGGTAAGGGTACACAACCTGATGACACTGTTGGACAGGGGATGGATAGGGGGAACTGACAAGGTGAACAGGGGTAAACTGTTTCAGAGAAGTTACAGGAATGTTACAAAAACGCGATATCTAAAGTAAGACATCTCCAGAGGATACTAGGTCAACTTGTTGATCTTCCTTCTAGCATCTAGCCTGTTTCTGGTTTCGTAACAGTTTGCCAGAAAGTATTCTGGTCTAATTATCCTTTAAAATTATGATAAATTTTAATAGTGTTTTAGAACAGCATCTGAGAGGATACTAACTAACGAAATAAAAATTGAGATGTTTATTAACAAAGTTGTTTAGGTGGATAAAATCAAAGTAAATGAATTTGATATAATTCAGGATGTAAACTCCTACACATCTCTTGTAGTGCAAAGTTAGATTGTACATATAGTAGTATAGTGCCGAGGCCACATTTCGTAACAGCACGAGTTATGTACCGTCCAGTACGTTTTTATCAATTATAAAAATACTAACATTTACAAGTGTGTATGTGAGAATGTGTGAATGTGCTCAAAGTTGTTTGTTATGTCTCAATAAGACTAGACTCGACTTAGACTTAAATAGTGACTGACTAAACGCCCTCAAATAATCTATATTCTTTACCAACAAGGCAATCAAAACAACTTGCTTGAACAATATGGAGAACCATTCGCCAAATAATAATAATGTACGAAGCAGCAGCATAGAGTCAGCAACAAGAAGACAAAATAACGACCCTAACATGGGACCAGAAGCTTTAGCTTGGGACCTGGGTTGACTTAGAGTGCCGGTACGACACATAAACCTCAGTAAAACGTCAAAAATCACTAAGTCTGAACAATGCTCTGTGAACAGTTATACAGAGTTACAAGATGTATGTTTCGACTCACCAACGAAATCATACTCAACCAAAACAGTCTAAATAACGAACAAACAGATGGAGATGAGTGGGATGCTTCCAGGACTAGGAGTACATGGAGAGCCATGCAACCCAGACCAGGAGCCGATGGAGAGAGCGGTGCTTGTCAAGCGATGACCACCTATGGAGAAAGAGCGCTTTCTCGACTACAGGCCTCACATCAGGTGATATCACGTGACTTGCCCGTTGTGCTGCAGAGACGCCGGCAGGTAAACAAGTGAGCTGAGCGTTAGCTAAGCAGTTTGCAAATGCAGAGAGCTAACCACAACTCTCGAACAATGAGCACAGTGAGGTGTAAATGTTACATCCTGCCTACTGACATAGCTAAGTCAAATAACATTATAAAACAAGATATTTTCATTTAGCTATTAATATGAAAAATAATATACATTAAATATACACTGTGTCCCTTTCAGGGAACAAGAGGCGACACACTGGAAGTTAAAACTCAGATGAATGATGGGGATGTTAGGAAGTATTTCTTTCTTCAGCTTTAAGGTTGTCAAGAAATGAAAAACTCCGGAGGACGAAGTAGTAGAGGCGGGATAGATACGGAGATATATGAAGAGGTACGATAAGGCTCTTGAAGCTGGTAGAGAACGGACCTAGTGGAGACCAGTGAAGAGGCAGGACCAGGAGCTATGTCTCGATCCCAACAACCACATATAGGCAAGTACAAATAGGTGGAATACACACACACACACACAAGTGGAGGGAGAAGCAGGAAGGCCAGGACGAATGAAGCCAAACTACAAGAAAGGGGACTACACAGGAATGAGGAACTACCTGAACGGGGTTCAGTGGGACAGAGAACTGGCAGGGAAGCCAGTTAATGAGATGATGGAATATGTAGCAACAAAATGCAAGGAGGCTGAGGAGAGGTTTGTACCCAAGGGTAACAGGAGTAATGAAAAAGCCAGGATGAGCCCATGGTTTACCCAAAGGTGCAGGGAGGCAAAAACCAAGTGTGCTAGGGAATGGAAGAAATATAGAAGGCAAAGGACCCAGGAGAATAAGGAGAACAGTCGTAGAGCCAGAAACGAATATGCACAGATAAGAAGGGAGGCCCAAAGACAATATGAAAATGACATAGCAGCGAAAGCCAAATCTGACCCGAAACTGTTGTACAGCCACATCAGGAGGAAAACAACAGTCAAGGACCAGGTAATCAGGCTAAGGAAGGAAGGAGGAGAGACAACAGGAAATGACCGTGAAGTATGTGAAGAACTCAACAAGAGATTCAAAGAAGTGTTCACAGAGGAGACAGAAGGGACTCCAGAAAGACGGAGAGGTGGGGCACACCACCAAGTGCTGGACACAGTGCACACAACCGAGGAAGAAGTGAAGAGGCTTCTGAGTGAGCTAGATACCTCAAAGGCAATGGGGCCAGATAACATCTCCCCATGGGTATTGAGAGAGGGAGCAGAGGCACTATGTGTACCCCTAACAACAATATTCAATACATCTATCGAAACAGGGAGATTGCCTGAGGCATGGAAGACAGCAAATGTAGTCCCAATCTTTAAAAAAGGAGACAGACATGAAGCATTAAACTACAGACCAGTGTCACTGACATGTATAGTATGCAAAATCATGGAGAAGATTATCAGGAGAAGAGTGGTGGAACACCTAGAAAGGAATGATCTCATCAACAGCAGCCAGCATGGTTTCAGGGACGGGAAATCCTGTGTCACAAACCTACTGGAGTTCTATGACATGGTGACAGCAGTAAGACAAGAGAGAGAGGGGTGGGTGGATTGCATTTTTTTGGACTGCAAGAAGGAGTTTGACACAGTTCCACACAAGAGATTGGTGCAAAAACTGGAGGACCAAGCAGGGATAACAGGGAAGGCACTACAATGGATCAGGGAATACTTGTCAGGAAGACAGCAGCAAGTCATGGTACGTGGCGAGGTGTCAGAGTGGGCACCTGTGACCAGCGGGGTCCCGCAGGGGTCAGTCCTAGGACCAGTGCTGTTTCTGGTATTTGTGAACGACATGACGGAAGGAATAGACTCTGAGGTGTCCCTGTTTGCAGATGACGTGAAGTTGATGAGAAGAATACACTCGATCGAAGACCAGGCAGAACTACAAAGGGATCTGGACAGGCTGCAGACCTGGTCCAGCAATTGGCTCCTGGAGTTCAATCCCACCAAGTGCAAAGTCATGAAGACTGGGGAAGGGCAAAGAAGGCCGCAGACGGAGTACAGTCTAGGGGGTCAGTGACTACAAACCTCACTCAAGGAAAAAGATCTTGGGGTGAGTATAACACCAGGCACATCTCCTGAAGCGCACATCAACCAAATAACTGCC
>NC_091292.1:37170901-37183401 GCF_038502225.1 Cherax quadricarinatus
GATGGAGCAAGAATGGGAGGGAAAATTAGGAGAGCTTTCTGAAAAAATGGAGAAAGAGCTCTCTGCGAAATGGGAAAAGAGGTTTGAGAAGGAGACGAAGAAATGGGAGGCACAAGTCGAAACTGCAGTAGACAGGGTAAGGGTCCTAGAGTTTGAGGTAAACAGGCTGAAGCAAATCTCAGGGGCAGTGACCAGAGAAGACACAGCATATGAAGCTGAGAGGATGAACAGGAAGGAAGGAGATATGAATTATGCTAAGGTCATATCAGCCTGCAAAGAAGGGTCAGCGATTAAAAGGAAAGAGCAGCTGGGTGCAGATAGAGAGGGAGATAAGTCGAATGCTGAGGCACAACCATGCTACCAAGAGCCACTGGAAAAATCAAGGGAGAAAATGACCATATACAGACAGGAACCAGAGTCACAGAGGGAGAGGCAACGGGAGGAGGAAAGGGCAAAATCAGTGTTTATCCATGGGCTTTGGGAGAGAGAGGAAAAGACACACACTGAAAGATGGCAGAAAGAAAGAAAGGAGATTGGGAAAATCATCACGGAAATAGGAGGAGAAGACATGGACGAGACTGTAAATTTTCAGAGAATAGGGGGGTACATGAAGAGGAGAAACCGACCGATCAAGCTGATTCTCAGGACAGAAACAGTGAGGAACAGGATTCTCCAAGAGACACCAAGGTTGAAAAACTCGGAAGAGTACAAGAAGGTGTTCCTAGACAGAGACAGAACACAGAGAGACAGCAGCTGAGGGAGAGGACAAAAAAGCGAAAGGAGATAGGAAAGGAAACAAGGATGGAACCAGCAGAGGTCAGTCAGAGCAGAACAGAGAAGCAAGGGCAAGCACGCACATGTTTAATGAAATTATTTGGTAGGCTGTAAGCGGGTGGTTAATGATACGTCTTCTTCGGAGGCTTCTTACTTTATTGTTAAGTTATGGTGGGTACACAGGCTTGTGCGTTGTGCCCATGGCCCGGGCCGGGCCATCCCACGAGAGAGAGCTAGGAGTAGGCCTTCTGTCTTCCAGCTAGGCCGCTGTGTGAGTCAGAGTGAGGCAAGGGCAGGCAGGCTGAAGTGGCAACGCCTATAGGTGGCAGCACTTGAGTGGTGCGAAATATGGACTAAGCTGGCAGACTGCATGGGCTGTCTGTGCAGACAGTACAGGCTGTCTACATATGCTCGGCCACCTACAGCGCGTCGTCCCGACGCGACAATACTGATGGTAAAAGGAACTCGGTCTCTCTCTCGTAGGAACAGGGCACAGAACACAAAATAAAAACATATATATACATATGAACATGGAAAAAAAACTTCCTACAGGGAGGGAAGAAAAAAACATGTGGGGTGTGGCAACATCGTGGTCAAAGGCAGTGAGCATCGAAGGGCATCACTGCATGCCTTCCTGCGTCTGGACAGATACTGCAGCACAGGAGACATCGCTGCGGCTGAGCTGTGATGTAACAGAGTACGGTCTCCTCTGGAACGGTGAAGCAGTCATCGTAGGAGTCGGTGCAGGTTTTCACTCAACCTGGGGCACGACATGCTGGTGCCCTCGAGTGAGGCGTCGACAAAACTCGGCAACTGGGCAGGACTTCTGGCAAGCGACTCAGGAGGACACTTCTCGACTGGTACTGTCGCTGGGCTGTCACTGCCGGCGAGCGTGGAGCGAGTTGTGGAGCGAGTCGTGGCAGAGACGACTGGGCGAAACATCTGGGAGTTGTAACATCATACACCAGACTGCAGTGAACGAGCTAGCAGTCAAAGTGACATTATCTTTGTGCAGGCTGCTCACTGAAGCTTGTGACACGAGGCTGACACAGCTCCTGCCAACAGGGCTAACTGCGACTTGGCGAGTATCATTCTCTCAGCAGTTGGAGTTATAGCAGAGGTTAGTCTAAGCGTCCCCAGACTTGTTTCTCTACATATAACTGCACTCTGAAGTTCTGGAGGTGAAGTGAAACAAATCTCGATGGGAATCGTAGCAGGTACGATTCTGCAGAACATCACGAGCGACGAGCATAAAAGCATTCTGTACAAGAGGGCTCGGTCACTCGGGGCTGTCTGATAGCTGTCAAACACATTGGTCACACGGGTGACTTAACACAGTGGTACTACTCAGGTCTGGCTCAGACCTCACTGGACACACGGAAACTACACACCCGCGGTACATGCAGTACAACATGGCTTAAACTAGCAAATGATGCTTTTCTGTGCATAAAACTGACTAAGACATACTAAAATGTGAGAACACTGACTGAGAGGAATTAACACATGACATATATCTTCTCTTAGTCTTCTCAACAATATTTTAATAATTACTGAACACTCGATGGTGACATCATGTGATGTCAGGCGTGATGTCGCGAGGTGACGTCAGCAGCACTGTGACATCAGCAGACATCTCGAGGTGACGTCAGGCAGACATCGTGACGTCATGAAGTCGGGCAGCATCGTGGGTGACGTCAATGTGATGCGGGCAGCAGGCCTCAGCATGTGGCCTGGGACATCTGGTAACTCACGTGGCTGGTAGATCCACGTGACATCGCCCACACCCACGTGGCATCGGGATCCACGTGGTGTCGTGATCTACGTGGCATGCTGATCCACGTAGCTTCGAGTGGCCTCGGGCACTCGGATACACGGTTCTAGCAAGGAATTCACACGGAAAACAGCAGAAAACACAGCAGAGGGAGTGGGCAGTGGTGAGTGTATGGTAGATGGGTGAGCATGAGTAGGGCGAGCATGGGCAAGGTGAGGAACAGCCACTTCCTCTCCTCCTCCCCCACCCACAAACACGTGGAGAAGCTCACACTGGATGCAGAAATCACCACAAAACTCATCTCTGTCTTGCTGAAACAGCTGTGCTGAGCTGAACAAGAACAGTAGCAACATACAAATGACGCTGAACACGTGACTTGAGAAACAGCGTGGGACGCTGTAGCATGGGGTCACTTACAATTCTCGGAGAATTTCGGCAAATTTCGGCCTGGATCCTGCTTGTACCTGTGTCTGGATGCTCAAACGTGCAGACACGACATCAGGATAACTCGTTGAGAGGCGGATGCTTGTTGTATGGGATGATGAAGTGAAGATGACTTCATACCTCTTCCTTCCTCTCTCTGGGCAAACAACTGCTGCGACCACCGCTGCTACCAATGTTTAATGAAATTATTTGGTAGGCTGTAAGTGGGTGGTTAATGATACATCTTCTTCGGAGGCTTCTTACTTTATTGTTAAGTCGTGGTGGGTACACAGGCTTGTGTGTTGTGCCCATGGCCCGGGCCGGGCCATCCCACGAGAGAGAGCTAGGAGTAGGCCTTCTGTCTTCCTGCTAGGCCGCTTTGTGAGTCAGAGTGAGGCAAGGGCAGGCAGACTGAAGTGGCAACGCCTATAGGTGGCAACACTTGAGTGGCACGAAATATGAACTAAGCTGGCTGACAGCATGGGCTGTCTGTGCAGACAGTACAGGCTGTCTACACACACAACTATCCTCAGAACCCCATAACCTATCACACCATCCCAACACAAACTACAATCCATACCCACAGCTTCCACCCAACCCCCAATCATAGAATCCCACAGTATGCTACCAGGTCTCCCACCCCCACAGGGCCCCCAAACCACAGTATTGGAAAGGAAACTGAAGGTATGGTACACAAACGCTGATGGAATAACAAACAAGTGGGAGGAGTGGCACGAAAGAGTCAAAGAGACATCACCGGGCATCATAGCGCTCACAGAAACCAAGCTTACAGGTATGATAACAGATGCCATCTTTCCAACGGGATACCAGATCCTGAGGAAAGACAGAAGGAACAGGGGGGGGGGTGGAGGAGTGGCACTGCTGATCAAACAGCAATGGAATTTTGATGAGCTGGAGAGAGGAGACAGTGGAGAAGAAAGTGATTACATAGCGGGAACGCTTCACTCTGGAGGTCCCGAGGTGGTAATTGCAGTGATGTATAACCCACCACAGAACAGCAGGAGACCAGGGCATGAGTATGACGAGAGCAATAGAGCGATGGTTGACACACTGGCTGCAGTGGCCAGAAGAGCTCATGCATGCAGGGCAAAGCTCCTGATCATGGGCGACTTTAACCACAAGGAGATCGACTGGGAGAACTTGAAGCCACATGGGGGGCCAAGATACATGGAGGGCTAAGATGATGGAGGTGGTACTGGAAAACTTCATGTACCAACACGTAGGGGACACTACAAGAGAGAGAGAAGAGGATGAGCCAGCAAGACTGGACTTAGTATTCACCTTGAGCAGTGAAGATATTGAGGACATCATATATGAAAGACCCCTTGGGGCCAGCGATCATGTGGTTTTAAGCTTCGAATACACAGTAGAGCTACAAGTGGAGGGGGAAGCATAAAGGCCAGGACAAATGAAACCAAACTGCAGGAAAGAGGATTACATGGGAATGAGGAACTTCCTGAACGAGGTTCAGTGGGACAGAGAACTGGCAGGGAAGCCAGTTAATGAGATGATGGAATATGTAGCAACAATGTACAAGGAGGCTGAAGAGAGGTTTGAACCCAAGGGAAACAGGAATAATGAAAAAGCCAGGATAAGCCCATGGTTCACCCAAAGGTGCAAGGAGGCAAAAACCAAGTGTGCTAGGGAATGGAAGAAATATAGAAGGCAAAGGTTCCAGGAGAATAAGGAGAGCAGTCGTAGAGCCAGAAACGAATATGCACAAATAAGAAGGGAGGCCCAACGACAATAGGAAAACGACATAGCAGCGAAAGCCAAATCTGATCCAAAGCTGTTATGCAGCCACATCAGGAGGAAAACAACAGTCAAGGACCAGGTAATCAGGCTAAGGAAGGAAGGAGGAGAGACAACAAGATATGACCGTGAAGTATGTGAGGAACTCAACAAGAGATTCAAAGAAGTGTTCACAGAGGAGACAGAAGGGGCTCCAGAGGGACAGAGAGGTATGGCACATCACCAGGTGCTGGGCACGGTACACACAACCGAGGAAGAAGTGAAGAGACTTCTGAGTGAGCTAGATACCTCGAAGGCAATGGGGCCAGATAACATCTCTCCATGGGTCCTGAGAGAGGGAGCAGAGGCGCTATGTGTACCCCTAACAACAATATTCAATACATCTATCGAAACAGGGAGATTGCCTGAAGCATGGAAGACAGCAAATGTAGTCCCAATCTTTAAAAAACGGAGACAGACATGAAGCACTAAACTACAGACCAGTGTCACTGACATGTATAGTATGCAAAGTCATGGAGAAGATTGTCAGGAGAAGAGTGGTGGAACACCTAGAAAGGAATGATCTCATCAACAGCACCCAACATGGTTTCAGGGACGGGAAATCCTGTGTCACAAACCTACTGGAGTTCCATGACAAGGTGACAGCAGTAAGACAAGAGAGAAAGGGGTGGGTGGATTGCATTTTCTTGGACAGCAAGAAGGCGTTTGACACAGTACCACACAAGAGATTAGTGCAAAAACTGGAGGACCAAGCAGGGATAACAGGGAAGGCACTACAATGGATCAGGGAATATTTGTGAGGAAGACAGCAGCGAGTTATGGTACGTGGCGAGGTGTAAGAGTGGGCACCTGTGACCAGCGGGGTTCCACAGGGGTCAGTCCCAGGACCAGTGCTGTTTCTGGTATTTGTGAACGACATGACAGAAGGAATAAACTCTGAGGTGTCACTTTGCAGATGATGTGAAATTGATGAGAAGAATTCATTCGATCGAAGACCAGGCAGAACTACAAAGAGATCTGGACAGGCTGCAGACCTGGTCCAGCAATTGGCTTCTGGAGTTCAATCCCACCAAGTGCAAAGTCATGAAGATTGGGGAAGGGCAAAGAAGACCGCAGACGGAGCACAGTCTAGGGGGCCAGACACTACAAACCTCACTCAAAGAAAAAGATCTTGGGGTGAGTATAACACCAGGCACATCTCCTGAAGTGCACATCAACTAAATAACTGCTGCAGCATATGGGCGCCTGGCAAACCTCAGAACAGCATTCCGACATCTTAATAAGGAGTCGTTCAGGACCCTGTACACCGTGTACGTTAGGCCCATATTGGAGTATGCGGCACCAGTTTGGAACCCACACCTAGCCAAGCATGTAAAGAAACTAGAGAAAGTGCAAAGGTTTGCCACAAGACTAGTCCCAGAGCTAAGAGGTATGTCCTACGAGGAGAGGTTAAGGGAAATCAACCTGACGACACTGGAGGACAGGAGAGATAGGGAGGACATGATAACGACTTACAAAATACTGAGAGGAATTGACAAGGTGGACAAAGACAGGATGTTCCAGAGACTGGACACAGCAACAAGGGGACACAGTTGGAAGCTGAAGACACAGATGAATCAAAGGGATGTTAGGAAGTATTTCTTCAGCCACAGAGTAGTCAGGAAGTGGAATAGTTTGGGAAGAGATGTAGTGGAGGCAGGATCCATACATATCTTTAAGCAGAGGTACGATAAAGCTCATGGTTCAGGGAGAGTGACCTAGTGGCGACCAGTGAAGAGGCGGGCCAGGAGCTTGGACTCGACCCCTGCAACCTCAACTAGGTGAGTACAACTAGGTGAGTACACACACACACACATAGAACACACACACACACACACACACATAGAACACACACACACACACACACACACACACAGACACACACACACACACACACACACACACACACACACACACACACACACACACACACACACTCACACACACACACACACAAAAAAAAAAAAAACAAAAAAATGAAGCAAAAAAAAAAGTCATGGAGAAGATTATCAGGAGGAGAGTGGTCGAACACCTGGAAAGGAACAAGATTATAAATGAAAACCAGCATGCGTTCATGGAAGGCAAATCTTGTATCACAAACCTCCTGGAGTTTTATGACAAGGTAACAGAAGTAAGACACGAGAGAAAGGGGCGGGTAGATTGCGTTTTCCTAGACTGCAGGAAGGCCTTTGACACAGTTCCCCACAAGAGATTAGTGCAGAAGCTGGAGGATCAGGCGCACGTAAAAGGGAGGGCACTGCAATGGATAAGGGAATACCTGACAGGGAGGCAGCAACGAGTCATGGTACATGAAGAGGTATCACAGTGGGCGCCTGTTACGAGCGGGGTCCCACAGGGGTCAGTTCTAGGACCAGTGCTATTTTTGATATATGTGAACGACATGATGGAAGGAATAGACTCTGAAGTGTCCCTGTTCGCAGATGACGTGAAGTTGATGAGAAGAATTAAATCGGACGAGGATGAGGCAGGACTGCAAAGAGACCTGGACAGGCTGGACATGTGGTCCAGCAACTGGCTTCTCGAATTCAATCCAGCCAAATGCAAAGTCATGAAGATTGGGGAGGGGCAAAGAAGACCGCAGACAGAGTATAGGCTAGGTGGACAAAGACTACAGACCTCACTCGGGGAGAAAGACCTTGGGGTGACCATAACACCGAGCACATCACCGGAGGCACACATCAACCAAATAACCACTGCAGCATACGGGCGCCTGGCAAACCTGAGAATAGCGTTCCGATACCTTAATAAGGAATCGTTGAAGACACTGTACACTGTGTATGTTAGGCCCATACTGGAGTATGCAGCACCAGTCTGGAACCCACACCTGGTCAAGCACGTCAAGAAGTTAGAGAAAGTACAAAGGTTTGCAACAAGGCTAGTCCCAGAGCTCAAGGGAATGTTTTACGAGGAAAGGTTAAGGGAAATCGGACTGACGACACTGGAGGACAGAAGGGTCAGGGGAGACATGATAACGATATACAAGATACTGCGGGGAATAGACAAGGTGGACAGAGATAGGATGTTCCAGAGAGGGGACACAGGGACAAGGGGTCACAACTGGAAGCTGAAGACTCAGACGAGTCACAGGGACTTTAGGAAGTATTTCTTCAGTCATAGAGTTGTCAGCAAGTGGAATAGCCTAGCAAGTGAAGTAGTGGAGGCAGGAACCATACATAGTTTTAAGAAGAGGTATGACAAAGCTCAGGAAGCAGAGAGAGAGAGGATCCAGTAGCGATCAGTGAAGAGGCGGGGCCAGGAGCTGAGTCTTGACCCCTGCAACCACAATTAGGTGAGTACACACACACACACACACACACACACACACACACACACACACACACACACACACACACACACACACACACAAAGCTGCTGCTACTTTTTTGATGGCTAATGCAGTAACCTTGCTCTGGTTAGGTGTTATGACTTTTGACTGCGTAAAGTAAATAAATGTCCTGGCTCCTAGAGGATAAACGACCTGCCTAGTCTAGGGGAATTTATATTATTTAAAATAGAAAAAGAACCCATTCTAGGACGAACATGTTCCTTCATACAAATTATGAAGCATAAATTTAAATGGTCATTGAGGAAGGACACAAAAACTCACCTTTACAAAAAATATATAAATATATGAATATACTTGTATATGCAATAAGATCACAGCAAACAGGTGATTTCAGAATATGCAAAACAACCACTCTGAAAGAATAGAGAAATTCCAAGCGCTTTCGTGACTACTCACATTATGTGAGTAGTCACGAAAGCACTTGTAACTTCTCTATTCTTTCACAGTGGTTGTTTTGCATACATATATATATATATATATATATATATATATATATATATATATATATATATATATATATATATATATATATATATATATATATATATATATATATATGTATATATATATATATATATATATGTATATATATATATATATATATATATATATATATATATATATATATATATATATATATATATATATATATATATATATATCTATGTGTGTGTGTGTGTGTGTGTGTGTATTATTCCTGGTCTGTCTGACCAGGAATAATGCGCGTCCGGTTTCAGAACTAATCACAGAAATTTATATTATATATGGTGCGTTTTTTTACATACAATATTCGCTACTACACTACGTAATATTATGCAATATTTCTTTTATGGTTCACACACTACGTTTACCCACAGTAATTAAAAATTATGACGAACAATGTTTTCGGAGAATTAATTTGTAAAAAACTATTGGGCGATAATGTTCAATAAAATGTAAAAAAAAAAAAAAAAAAAAAAAAAAATATTCAGTGATAAAAATTGAAAAAAAAAAATGCATCTTAAACAGGTGTTTACAGGAATTAAATGGTTATAATTCAGACCATAATTTTTGAAGGGGTGGACCGGTACGCCAGCGGAAGGCCTCGGTCAGATGAACAAAAGCTCCAAGGGCAGGCCATCATCTGACTAAGACCAGCGTCTTACCTAACCTAACCTGTTTACTGCTATGAGGCTCGAAGACATTCAGAAAAAAAAACTTGGAACAAGTGTCTACAATAAAGCCCACATTATTACAGTTTACAAGTCTAGAGAAATTGTGGCGTCCAATGGGCAAAATGTGGTATATTCCAGTGTCATGGGAGTATTATGATTGTCAGGAGCATCGGAACACTTCCTCCTGACACAGTAATTAAGACATACGATGACCCACTGAGTGAAGTTTTTCATCATTTAACCGAGGCTCTGCTGGTTTACTCGGTTACCCCATGATAAAAAATCATAAAATTTGCTGATACCTGTTCCACCACATTAAAAAAAACAATAACCTTATAACAGCATCCTAAAATTGTTACCAGTGATAGAAAAAAATATATTCTTACCAACAAAAGTGACAAGATTAGAACTTTAATTAGTTTTAGGTGCTGTACTCCAATGCCACAATTATTTACACTGTGACAATATTCTCAAGACTTAACTTAGTGTGCTAATTGGAAAAAAGTCTATAGAGGGAGGAAACATATTACATCTTTGAGAAAATAAGGGAAAACAACCAAATATAATGACTAGGTCAACTAGATAAAAGAGGAAAATTATCTTCACGGGATCTCAGAATAATGATGTAATACACACCAAAACTCGAAAGTTCAGAATTTAATCAGAAAATTTAGATATTAAATAAGCTAAATGACGAAAATGCTAGGAATGCATAAAACATTTAAACTTGGTAACAGAGATAAAACTGCAAATGAAAGAAGTAAAATTAAATAATAATAATGATAAATTAGGCATGTACCCTCTGACAACAGGAAACAAATCAGGAGAGATAAAGATCAGTTTATTTACATCTTGCGAGAGCTTATGCCACTTATATTTACAGTAAACGAGCATTTTCGTTTAATTAGTTTATATTTAAAAATTTTAACAGCGATTCATATAACAGATTCTCTTGAAAATTACAATGAACAGTAATGGTCAGAATATTAGACTGGAAGAAAGACGCTTTGCATTAATGGAGTTTGAGAAATATTGGCAATGTTACTGGTGCATACCATTGGATGTGTATCATATGGATGCACCCTGAATCTGGTGCGTATGATTTGTATCTAGTGCATATACTCAGCACCTAGTCCACATGCTCTGCATTCGGTTTATGTGCACTGTATCCAATGAAGACACACAGCATCCAATGTATATACACACACAGTATCTAGTGTATATATACATTGTATCTAATTTATATATTCTGTATTCAGTGCATTGAATATAGTATTCAGTGCATATTCGCACTACCCGGTGTATGCATTTCTCGTGTATATACACTGTATGTGGCTTATATGTACAATTCAATGTGCATACATTGTATCCAGTGTAAACACAGAGGTGTGTATCTTGTGTATGAACAATAAGATCTGTTTCGAAAGTATATAGAGAGATGGTGCTTTTTAATAACAAGAGAAGTACTAAAGCGCCTGAAACACAGCAGAGACTGTGTAGCCTGGCAGGGTATTCTCACGGGGAGTGAAGAATTGAACGCAAGACCTGAGTAAGCCATTCACAAGATTATACAATAAATCAGTCGAGACGGGATAACTACCAGACAGCTGGAAGGCATCAGTGTGGTACAAATCTTAAAAATAAAAGTTACAGACTAGGGGTCCTAGAATACAGAACACTGATCTACTGGGAAGAAGGAGCTTTGTCGAGGAAGATCATAATAGGTTTGAAAAGGTAACTCCTCCCTTATAAATCCAGTAAAATTTCATGAAAAGCTTTCAGAAATCAGACAGGCTAGAAGAAACTTAAGCTGCATACTTCTAGATTATTTGGAGGTTCGTGTGTATTAGTAGCCTGTGTGTCTGGGAGCACGCACCCGAGTACACAGATCACCCACCCATTCACCACACAAATACACACACACACACACATACACACATACACACACATACACACACACAAACACATGCACACACATACACACACATACACACATACACACACGCACATATACACATACACATATACGCACACAACCCACTTTTTTGACAGAAGAGACCTGATGACCACATATCAGAAAAAGCATATAAAAATTATAACAAAGACTTTTAACACTAGGACAGTATAAAGTAATGGTCCACAGAGTGATGTCTGTTGGAATGGGATGTAACCGGAGTTAGTAAATGCTTCGACCACAACAATATTTAAAAAATTATTTGTCGCACTAATCATTAAAGACGGAGCACCAGGAGCATAAGTATATTCCAATACCTACATAATGGTAATTACTTAAAGGTAATTACACAAAAAAATTAGGTGAGTACGCATATACATACAGAAACAAGATATGCAAAACATGTATACACACACGAGCATACAGCATGATTCCCGTGACATACAGAGACGAGTGTGGGTCAGTGTAAGTGTGGTTGTGTTCGTACGCGGCGACATGTCTGGACAATGTCATTCTTTTCCACTTGTCATAAAGCGAGTGCATGTTTTATTCATTTCACGAATTCAGAGCCAATCACAAGTGAGGAGCCCTTGTAGCCCCGCCTCCGGAGGCTCACAGGAGCACCTGATTGGCTGACAATACTTGATGTCATAGCAATCTCCCGCAGGATGGTTTTGATATCTTTACGCTTGATATCTTTTCAGATAATACTTTTTTTTCTGGGCACTCTACCGTGGTGCACTGAAAATTCCTGACATTTGCGAGAGGTTCCCCATGATGCAGGCTGACGTCCAGGGCTCCGGGACACGAAGCAGCGGTAGCTCTGTAAAGCAGAGCATTGAGATAAAGCGAACCGCTGAGAGATAATATCATAAGCTGTGTAGTGTTGTGTGTGTGTGGGGGCGACACCAGCGCCATCTTACGGGCGGCCGGGGACTCACCAGGACGCATAACTCATTGTAGAGTGACACCCAAGACACGCCCCAGGCTCCAGGGACCAGTGTTGCCACCCTACCGCCCACAACATACCCCTACTGTAACCAGTGTTGCTATCCTCCCGCCCACACAACACCCTTTGTAAACCCAGTGTTGCCACCCTCCCTCCCACAATGTACCACTAGTGTTGCCACCCTCCCGCCCACACCATACCCCTACTGTGTAATCAATGTTGCCACCCTCCCGCCTACACCATACCACTATCGTAACCATTATTGCCACCATCCCGGCAACACCGGGTAGTGTACC
>NC_091292.1:37188401-37253401 GCF_038502225.1 Cherax quadricarinatus
ACATGACTGATGCTAAACAGCAGCACATGACTGATGCTACACAGCAGTTCATGATTGATGCTACACAGCAGTTCATGACTGATGCTACACAGCAGCACATGACTGATGCTACACAGCAGCACATGACTGATGCTACACAGCAGCACATGACTGATGCTACACAGCAGTTCATGACTGATGCTACACAGCAGTTCATGACTGATGCTACACAGCAGCACATGACTGATGCTACACAGCAGCACATGACTGATGCTACACAGCAGTTCATGACTGATGCTACACAGCAGTTCATGATTGATGCTACACAGCAGCACATGACTGATGCTACACAGCAGCACATGACTGATGCTACACAGCAGCACATGACTGATGCTACACAGCAGCACATGACTGATGCTACACAGCAGCACATGACTGATGCCACACAGCAGCACATGACTGATGCTACACAGCAGCACATGACTGATGCTACACAGCAGCACATGACTGATGCTACACAGCAGCACATGACTGATGCTACACAGCAGCACATGACTGATGCTACACAGCAGCACATGACTGATGCTACACAGCAGCACATGACTGATGCTACACAGCAGCACATGACTGATGCCACACAGCAGCACATGACTGATGCTACACAGCAGCACATGACTGATGCCACACAGCAGCACATGACTGATGCTACACAGCAGCACATGACTGATGCTACACAGCAGCACATGACTGATGCCACACAGCAGCACATGACTGATGCCACACAGCAGCACATGACTGATGCTACACAGCAGCACATGACTGATGCCACACAGCAGCACATGACTGATGCTACACAGCAGCACATGACTGATGCTACACAGCAGCACATGACTGATGCCACACAGCAGCACATGACTGATGCTACACAGCAGCACATGACTGATGCCACACAGCAGCACATGACTGATGCTACACAGCAGCACATGACTGATGCCACACAGCAGCACATGACTGATGCTACACAGCAGCACATGACTGATGCCACACAGCAGCACATGACTGATGCTACACAGCAGCACATGACTGATGCCACACAGCAGCACATGACTGATGCCACACAGCAGCACATGACTGATGCCACACAGCAGCACATGACTGATGCTACACAGCAGCACATGACTGATGCTACACAGCAGCACATGACTGATGCCACACAGCAGCACATGACTGATGCTACACAGCAGCACATGACTGATGCTACACAGCAGCACATGACTGATGCCACACAGCAGCACATGACTGATGCTACACAGCAGCACATGACTTATATTAAGGAACTTCTTACAGTGTTAGTTAAGGAGCTACTTAGAGTTAGTTATGGAACTACTTACAGAATAAACTAATAAAAGTATAGTGAAATCTTATGTTACTTACGTAATGCTGACTGTATGACATTATAACCAAGCACTTGCTTCGTAGTTTGCATTATTATTACAAATGAAATATCAGAAATGATAATTATAATCATGAAATAATAATAAAAATAATACGTATATATATATATGTATATATATATATATATATATATATATATATATATATATATATATATATATATATATATATATATATATATATATATATATATATATATATATATATATATATATATATATATATATATATATATATATATATATATATATATATATGTATGTATATATATATATATAAATATTTATATATATATATATATATATATATATATATATATATATATATATATATATATATACATATATATATATATATATATGTATATATATATATATATATATATATATATATATATATATATATATATATATATATATATATATATATATATATATATATATATATATATATATATATATATATATATATATATATATATATATACAGGGAGGTACCACCTCTAGTACTGGACTGGGGACCCTCATCCTCAGAGAAGACAATAAACGTACCTCAGGGAAAACTCAAGGTTCTCCCCGGAGCTGTTTGAATATTTTCTTCTCCTACCACCCCCTATATTTTAAAACTACATGTGAACTTTATCAATAGACAGGATACATTGATAGAAAACACAAACATTGGTACAATATATCAAAGGTTATGAATCTCTTCCAGCTTCTCCGCTGGACGCGAGCACAGTATGTAGCATGCATTTCCCCTCTGGATGGCCACACTGAGGTTCTGGAACATGAAAGTGGCTGCCCTTGGATCCCTGGTGGTGTCGATGAGTCTGGAACCCAGTTCTTTAAGGAAACGAGTGGCATGTTTTCCCCAGGATCCCAAGGTCTCTGATCCCACTGGGACAAATTGATATTGTTGGCTTATGTCCCTGTACTTGCCGATCTTGTATTCCTTCCTGTGGTCAGCAGCTCTTCCCTATCGCCCGACACTGTGATGGATATAGGTGTCCGCCAGTGTGGACACACTGGTATAATCCTGTGCTAAGAGCTTGCCATTCTTCCAAGGGTAGATGGTGATCCCGTTGGGCCAGTTTGCTAGGTTGTGGGTATTGTTGGCTGCTAGTGATTGGGGTTCCCTCTCAGCTGGGCATTCATTGCGTCTTGCATACCAGCCCTTGGTTTTGGAACATAAGGTTTAAGAAATAATTCCTAACATTTCTGTAACTCATCTGAATTTTCAGCTTACAGTTGTGCTCCTTTATTGCTGTGTCCCATTTCTGATACATTCGCCCCTGTTCACCTTGTCAATTCCTCTCTGTATATTGTAGGTCGTTATCCTATCTTCCCTATCTTTCCTTTCCGCCAGTGTCATCAGATTGTGTTCCCTTAACGTCTCTTCATAGGATATACCTCATTAGCTCCGGGACTAGTCTAGTTGCAAACCTTTTCACTCTCTGATTGCTTAACGTGCTTGGCCAGGTTTGCGTTCCTTAATGGTGCTGCATACTTCAAAATGAACCTGACGTATGAGGTGTACAGTGTCGTGAATGACTCCGTACTATTATGTCGAAACGTTGTTCTAAGGTTTGCCAGACACCTACGTGCTGCATGAGTTACTTGATTGATGTGAGCCTCAGGGGATGTGCTCGGTTTAATACTCATCCCAAAATCCTTCTGCTTGACTGAGGTTTACAGCATTTTTACCCACGAACTTGTAATTCCGTCTGCAGTTTGCTTTCTCCTTCCCCAAGCTTCGTGACTTTGCATTTGGTGCAAAGTCACTGATCAGGCTTGCAGCCTGTCTACATCCCTTTATAGTCTTTCCTGATCCTCATCCGCTTGTATTCTCTTCATTAGTTTAACGTCGTCTGTGGCCAGAGACACCTCTGACTCTATGCCTTTTATAATGTCATTCACATATACAAAAAATAGCACCGGCGCAAAGACTGACCCTTGTGGAACCCCACCCGACACATGCACACATTCCGATACCTCGTCACATACCACCACTCCTTGTTTCCTTGTAAAGTATTTCTTGATCCATTGCAGTCAGTGCTTTTCTTGTTATTCCTGCCGCTCCTCTAATTTTCGGAGCGGTACTGCGACAAAAGACTTCTTACAGTCCAAAAAGATGCAATATACCCATCTCTCTCTTCTGTGTGTGTGTGTGTGTGTGTGTGTGTGTGTGTGTGTGTGTGTGTGTGTGTGTGTGTGTGTGTGTGTGTGTGTGTGTGTGTGTGTGTGTGTGTGTGTGTGTGTGTGTGCTTGTGTGTGTGTGTGTGTGTGTGTGTGTGTGTGTGTGTGTGTGTGTGTGTGTGTGTTTGTGTGTGTGTGTTTGTGTGTGTGTGTGTGTGTGTGTGCGTTTGTGTGTGTGTGTGTGTGCGCTTGTGTGTGTGTGTGTGTGTGTGTGTGCTTGTGTGTGTGTGTGTGTGTGTGTGCTTGTGTGTGTGTGTACTCACCTAGTTGAGGTTGCGGGAGGTTCCGAGCTCCTGGCCCCGCCTCTTCACTGGTCGCTACTAGGTCACTCTCCCTGAGCCGTGAGCTTTATCATATCTCTGCTTAAAGCTATGTATGGATCCTGCCTCCACTACATCGCTTCCCAAACTATTCCACTTACTGACTACTCTGTGGCTGAAGAAATACTTCCTAACATCCCTTTGATTCATCTGTCTTCAGCTTCCAACTGTGTCCCCTTGTTACTGTGTCCAATCTCTGGAACATCCTGTCTTTGTCCACCTTGTCAATTCCTCTCAGTATTTTGTATGTCGTTATCATGTCCCCCCTATCTCTCCTGTCCTCCAGTGTCGTCAGGTTGATTTCCCTTAACCTCTCCTCGTAGGACATACCTCTTAGCTCTGGGACTAGTCTTGTTGCAAACCTTTGCACTTTCTTTCTGTGTGTGTGTGTGTGTGTGTGTGTGTGTGTGTGTGTACTCACCTAGTTGTACTCACCTAGTTGAGGTTGCGGGGGTCGAGTCCGAGCTCCTGGCCCCGCCTCTTCACTGATCGCTACTAGGTCACTCTCCCCGAGCCGTGAGCTTTATCATACCTCTGCTTAAAGCTATGTATGGATCCTGCCTCCACTACATCGCTTCCCAAACTATTCCACTTACTGACTACTCTGTGGCTGAAGAAATACTTCCTAACATCCCTGTGATTCATCTGTGTCTTTAGCTTCCAACTGTGTCCCCTTGTTACTGTGTCCAATCTCTGGAACATCCTGTCTTTGTCCACCTTGTCAATTCCCCTCAGTATTTTGTATGTCGTTATCATGTCCCCCCTATCTCTCCTGTCCTCCAGTGTCGTCAGGTTGATTTCCCTTAACCTCTCCTCGTAGGACATACCTCTTAGCTCTGGGACTAGTCTTGTTGCAAACCTTTGCACTTTCTCTAGTTTCTTTACGTGCTTGGCTAGGTGTGTGTGTGTGTGTGTGTGTGTGTGTGTGTGTGTGTGTGTGTGTGTGTGTGAATATGTAACGTACACATACACAATGTATGTGTATACACTTACATACACACATACATATGATAAGTATACATTTGCTCATCCAGACATAAAAAGTATGTATATGAACACTCATAAATATTTATGCATATCCACACATATATATGTTCTCATGTATACATGTTAAAAAGTGTTCGTCTGTAAATGTAAACATACACACAAACAAAGGTATACATTTTTTTTTGGGGGGGGGCATTCGATTTTGAAGACCAGCCGGCACTATCCCTGAGATAGAGGAGGTTGGCTTATGACATACTAGAATTTATTTCTCGGATCGAGCATAGACTTCGCGAAATACATCTAGTTGTTGTTGTTGTTGTTGTTGTTGTTGTTGTTGTTGTTGTTGTTGTTGTTGTTGTTGTTGTTGTTGTTGTTGTTCTTCTTCTTCTTCTTCTTCTTCTTCTTCTTCTTCTTCTTCTTCTTCTTCTTCTTCTTCTTCTTCTTCTTCTTCTTCTTCTTCTTCTTCTTCTTTCTCTTCGTCTTCTTCTTGTTCTTGTTCTTCTTCTTCTTCTTCTTCTTCTTCTTCTTCTTCTTCTTCTTCTTCTTCTTCTTCTTCTTCTTCTTCTTCTTCTTCTTCAGCTTTCTCCTCCTCCTCATTTTCTTCTTCTTCTTCTCCGTAATAATAATAATAATAATAATAATAATAATAATAATAATAATAATAATAATAATTTAAGTTTGTCATTTATATTACACGAACTGGTGTCAAAGTTATTTTCTTTTCTCTCTGTGACTGGTATACATCTTGCCAGATTACTACATCCACGAGGAGCCTCTGAAGCTCTACCAGTTATGTAGATCTTGGTGAATGTTAGGCAATTCAACTTGAGCCGAGGATGGGGCGAATAATTCCGATTTCTAAGATGAAGATGTTCACCTGCATCAAAACACTTCCTTTGAAGGGAAAACGTCTTTCTATCTCTGAGTTTTAACCATGACCAGAAGCACTAAGCTGTGCTAAGGCTAAGGCATATCGATTATTACTTGTATCTGTATCGCATTTTTTTTTTCACTTGTCAAAAATGCCACTCGTTATTCTACCTCAGAAGGTTTCAAGGTCAAGTCTTATCTATGGTATGTTACTTACCCCAGAATGCCTCCCCCACTAACACTCAGGTACCAATTTACTATTACATGAACAGGGTAGCAGGTGTAAGGAGACTTGCCCTTGTGTGTCGCCCTACCTGGGAGTAGAAGCAGCGCCCTTTAGTTAGGGAGTTCTTCTCCCACTGCTCTACCACCTCCAACCCTCAACCCATCAACCCTCCACCCTTCCACCCTCCACTCATCCACCCTCCACCTTTCCACCCAACACCCTTCCACCCAACACCCTTCCACCCAACACCCTTCCACCCTACACCCTTCCACCCTACACCTCCAGTAATGTCACTCTTCTTTCAACCCTACACCACCAGTACTGTCACCTTCCCTTCCACACTACGCCACCAGTACTGTCACCTTCCCTTCCACACTACGCCACCAGTACTGTCACCTTCCCTTCCACACTACGCCACCAGTACTGTCACCTTCCCTTCCACACTACACCACCAGCACTGTCACCCTCCCTTCCACACTACACCACCAGTACTGTCACCTTCCCTTCCACACTACACCACCAGTACTGTCACCCTCCCTTCCACACTACACCACCAGTACTGTCACCTTCCCTTCCACACTACACTACCAGTACTGCCGCTCTCCCTTCCACCCTACACCACCAGTACTGTCACTCTCCTTTCCACCCAACACCACCAGCTCTGTCACCTTCCCTTCCACACTACACTACCAGTACTGTCACTCTCCCTTCCACACTACACCACCAGTACTGTCACTCTCCCTTCCACACTACACCACCAGTACTGTCACTCTCCCTTCCACGCTTCACCACCAGTACTGTCACTCTCCCTTCCACACTACGCCACCAGTACTGTCACTCTCCCTTCCACACTACACCACCAGTACTGACACTCTCCCTTCCACACTACACCATCAGTACTGACACTCTCCCTTCCACACTACACCACCAGTACTGTCACTCTCTCTTCCACACTATACCACCAGTACTGTCACTCTCCCACACTACACCACCAGTACTGTCACTCTCTCTTCCACACTATACCACCAGTACTGTCACTCTCCCACACTACACCACCAGTACTGTCACTCTCCCTCCCGCACCACACCTCTAGCATCACGAGTGTTGCCACCCTCCCGCCCACACTACTAGCACCACCAGTGTTGCCACCCTCCCCCACACTACTAGCACCACCAGTGTTGCCACCCTCCCGCCCACACTACCAGCACCACCAGTGTTGCCACCCTCCCGCCCACACTACTAGCACCACCAGTGTTGCCACCCTCCCGCTCACACCACTAGCACCGCCAGTGTCGCCACCTCCCCATCCACACCCATAGCACCACCAGTGTAATCACCCTCCCGCTCACACCACTAGCACCGCAAGTGTCGCCACTTCCCCATCCACACCCCTGGCACCACCAGGGCTCCCACCCTCCCGCCCACACCACTAGGGCCACCGGTGTTGCCACCCTCCCGTCCATACCCCTAGCAATACCAGTGTTGTCACCCTCCCGCTCACACCACTAGCATCACCAGTGTTGCCACCCTCCCACCCACACCACTATCACCAACAATGTTGCCACCCTCCCACCCACACCACTAACGCGAGCAGTACTAAATCAGCGGCATAAAATACCTACAAGTTTACGAATCAGATACTGGCATAACATCTAGGAATTTTTATTTCGTAGATGTTTCACCAACCAGTGGAAATAGCGCTTGTGTCTAGTTCACCAGCTTGTCGTTGTTAAATACCACTGATGAAGTACTTGTCAGACACAGCAACAAGATAAGATAAGATAAGATAAGATTTCGTTCGGATTTTTAACCCCGGAGGGTTAGCCACCCAGGATAACCCAAGAAAGTCAGTGCGTCATCGAGGACTGTCTAACTTATTTCCATTGGGGTCCTTAATCTTGTCCCCCCAGGATGCGACCCACACCAGTCGACTAACACCCAGGTACCTATTTGCTGCTAGGTGAACAGGACAATAGGTGTAAGGAAACGTGTCGGAGTTTCCACCCGCCGGGAATCGAACCCGGGCCCTCCGTGTGTGAAGCGGGAGCTTTAGCCACCAGGCCACCGGGCCACCTAACAACATGGAATCTTGATAGAGAGGACGTCTCTACAACTTTCTTATTGCCTCTAGACCTACTGTGGGCATGAACAACTATCACTTGAGTGACCCGCCTTCCAGTGACAATGCCTTCATCTGCTGGTACTCATCTGACTTCAGTATATAAGCGTCCATCTTTATACCTGAGCTTCAGATTCATCATGACTATGGTGCTCAACATCTGCTCCTACACTGAAGATTGATTGCCTCATCTGTAGTCTTCCGTTTATGTCAATGGAAACAAAATAAAGACATCCAGATGTTTCACGCGTGTCTAATTCTGCCACCAAAAGCAGTGTCACCCTCACGCTCACACCCCAAGGACCACCAATACTGTTACTCTCCCACCCACACCACAGCCCTAGTACCACCAATGTTGCCACTCTCCCACCCACACCACAGCCCTAGTACCACCAATGTTGCCACTCTCCCACCCACACCACAGCCCTAGTACCACTAATGTTGCCACTCTCCCACCCACACCACAGCCCTAGTACCACCAATGCTGCCACTCTCCCACCCACACCACAGCCCTAGTACCACCAATGTTGCCACTCTCCGGCCCACACAGCCCTAGTACCACCAATGTTGCCACTCTCCCACCCATACCACAGCCTTAGCGCTACCAGGTTGCCATCTTCCCGACCCCACCTCGTCCCAAGCACCACCAGTGCTTCCACCCTCCTGACCACACCACATCTCAAACATCACCAGTATTGTAGAGAAATTATCTCCACATCAGTGGTAAGCAGCATAGGGAAGCGGTAACCCCTCAGTAAGGAGACTTAGACCCCTCTCTTTCTCTGCCTTTCTCTTTCTCACAGCAAGATAAAGGTAAGGATGGGGTCAAGAGTCCTCTATCTTTCCATTAGCAGGATGGGGAAGATAGATTCAGGAAAGTTATAGGAAAGCACTGGTTTGGCAATAGAGTTGTGGATGAGTGGAACAAACTCCCGAGTACCGTCGTAGAACATAAGAAAGAAGGAACACTGCAACAGGCCTACCGGCCCATGTAAGGCAGGTCCAAGTCTCCTACCGGCTTAAGCTAATGCCCCAACTTAGTCAGGTCAGGTCACATTCACTTAAGGAAGGAACAAGGCAACTGACCTAGAAGCACAAGCTAATTAGGTCCAACTCACACCCACCCACACCCACTCATGTATTTGTCTAACCTATTTTTAAAACTACACAACGTTTTAGCCTCTATAACTGTACTCGGGAGTTTGTTCCACTCATCCACAACTCTATTACCAAACCAGTGCTTTCCTATATCCTTCCTGAATATGATTTTTTCCAACTTAAAACCATTGCTGCGAGCCCTGTCTTGGTTAGATATTTTCAGCACCTTATTTATTCCTGTCTTCCATATATACACCTCAGTCATACCCCCCTAATTCTACGCTTTTCTAGAGAGTGCAGATTCAGGGCCCTCAGTCTATCCTCATGGGGAAGATTTCTGATACATGGGATCAACTTTGTCATCCTCCTTTGTACGTTATCCAGAGCATTTATATCCATTCTGTAATACGGTGACCAAAACTGTGCAGCATAATCTAAATGATGATCTGATACGAAATGTCACCATATCAAAAACAATATACTCAGATCATAACATAATCGAGGTTCAGGCATGTATGCGCGGAGCCCCAGACCGACAAAATGAGATTAGTCACGAGGGAGCCTTCACCAAATTCAACTTCAAAAACAAGAACATAAAGTGCGACCAAGTAAATCAAGTCCTAAAAGATATAAGCTGGGAAGATAGACTAAGCAACACAAACCCCAACTTATGCCTAGAACAGATTAACTCGGTGGCACTCGATGTATGCTCAAGGCTTATTCCTTTAAGAAAAAGGAGGAGTAGATGTAAAATAAAAAGAGACAGGCGCTCCCTTTACAGGCGACGGAAAAGAATAACAGAGCGGCTAAAAGAGGCCAATATATCTGAAATGCGTAGGGAGTCACTGGTCAGAGAAATAACAAACATAGAACTTAAGCTAAAGGAATCTTATAGAAGTCAGGAATCGCGGGAAGAACTAAAAGCCATAAATGAAATCGAAAGAAACCCAAAGTATTTCTTTTCTTATACCAAATCAAAGTCGAGAACAACATCCAGTATTGGGCCCCTACTTAAACAAGATGGGTCCTACACAGATGACAGCAAGGAAATGAGTGAGCTACTCAAGTCCCAATATGACTCAGTTTTTAGCAAGCCGCTAACCAGACTGAGAGTCGAAGATCAAAATTAATTTTTTATGAGAGAGCCACAGAATTTGGTTAACAAAAGCCCATCTGATGTTATCCTGATGCCAAATGACTTCGAACAGGCGATAAATGACATGCCCATGCACTCTGCCCCAGGGCCAGACTCATGGAACTCCGTGTTCATCAAGAACTGCAAGAAGCCCCTATCACGAGATTTTACCATCCTATGGAGAGGGAGCATGGACATGGGGGTCGTCCCACAGTTTCTAAAAACAACAGACATAGCCTCACTCCACAAAGGGGGCAGTAAAGCAACAGCAAAGAACTACAGACCAATAGCACTAACATCCCATACCATGAAAAGCTTTGAAAGGGTCCTAAGAAGCAAGATCACCACCCATCTAGAAACCCATCAGTTACACAACCCAGGGCAACATGGGTTTAGAACAGGTCGCTCCTGTCTGTCTCAACTATTGGATCACTACGACAAGGTCCTAGATGCACTAGAAGACAAAAAGAATGCAGATGTAATATATACACACTTTGCAAAAGCCTTCGACAAGTGTGTCCATGGCGTAATAGCGCACAAAATGCGTGCTAAAGGAATAACAGGAAAAGTTGGTAGATGGATCTATAATTTCCTAACAAACAGAACACAAAGAGTAGTAGTCAACAGAGTGAAGTCTGAGGCGGCTACGGTGAAAAGCTCTGTTCCACAAGGCACAGTACTCGCTCCCATCTTGTTTCTCATCCTCATATCTGACATAGACAAGGATGTCAGCCACAGCACCGTGTCTTCCTTTGCAGATGACACGCGAATCTGCATGACAGTGTCTTCCATTGCAGACACTGCAAGGCTCCAGGCGGACATCAACCAAATCTTTCAGTGGGCTGCAGAAAACAATATGAAGTTCAACGATGAGAAATTTCAATTACTCCGATATGATAAACATGAGGAAATTAAAACTTCATCAGAGTACAACACAAATTCCGGCCACAAAATAGAGTGAAAAACCAACGTCAAAGACCTGGGAGTGATCATGTTGGAGGATCTCACCTTCAAGGACCATAACATTGTATCAATCGCATCTCCTAGAAAAATGACAGGATGGATAATGAGAACCTTCAAAACTAGGGATGCCAAGCCCATGATGACACTCTTCAGGTCGCTTGTTCTGTCTAGGCAGGGATATTGCTGCACACTAACAGCACCTTTCAAGGCAGGTGAAATTGCTGACCTAGAAAATGTACAGAGAACCTTCACGGTGCGCATAACGGAGATAAAACACCTCAATTACCGGGAGCGCTTGAAGTTCCTGAACCTGTACTCCCTGGAATGCAGGCGGTAGAGATACATGATTATATACACCTGGAAAATCCTAGAGTGACTAGTACCGAACTTGCTCACAAAAATCACTCACAACGAAAGCAAAAGACTCGGCAGACGATGCAACATCCCCTCAATGAAAAGCAGGGGTGTCACTATCACGTGAAGAGACAATACAATAAGTGTCCGGGGCCCGAGACTGTTCAACTGCCTCCCAGCATACATAAGGGGGATTACCAATAGATCCCTGGCTGCCTTCAAGCAGGCACTGGACAAGCACCTGAAGTCGGTACCTGACCAGCCGGGCTGTGGCTCGTACGTTGGATTGCGTGCAGCCAGCAGTAACAGCCTGGTTGATCAGGCTCTGATCCACCAGGAGGCCTGGTCACAGACCGGGCCGCGGGGGCGTTGACCCCCGGAACTCTCTCCAGGTAAACTCCAGGTAACCAAGGATATATAGAGTTGAAAAACAACCTGAGGACTCCTTTTATTTATGCTTCTTGATATTAAGCCAAGGATTCTGTTAGCTTTATTGCGAACACTTAAGCACTGTTGTCTTGGTAAGAAATTACTGCTAACCAGAACTCCTAAATCTTTTTCGCAAACCGACATATTAAGAGCCACATTATTTAGTTTATGTGTGGCATGGTTATTTTCCTGTCCAACATTTAGAACTTTGCATTTGTCTATATTAAACTGCATCTACCACTTCTCCGACCACTGCATCAGTCAATTCAAATCTTCCTGGAGTGCTCTAATGTTCTCGTCAGAATGATTTCCACGGCCTATTTTGGTGTCATCGGCAAACTTGCTTATGTCGGTCTTTATGCCCTCATCAATCTTGTTTATAGATTGTGAACAACAGGGGGCCCAACACTGACCCCTGTGGAACACCGCTCGTGACACTTCCCCACTCTGATTTCTCCCCATTCATGCAAACTCTCTGCTGCCTATTTGTCAACCATGCCTCTATCCAGGGAAAAATTTCTCCTCCTATTCCATGTGCTTTAATTTTCCTCAATAGTCTCTGATGTGGGACCCTGTCAAAAGCCTTACTGAAGTCCATATACACAATATCATATTCATTACCATGATCTACCTCCTTAAATACCTTAGTGAAAAAAGTTAATAAATTCGTAAGGCAGGAATGCCCCTTTGTAAAACCATGCTGAGATTCGTTGATTAATTTATGCTTTTCAAGGTCGCTATGAACTGCCTCGGCCAATTATTGATTCCATAAATCTTCCCACTATGCAGGTTAGGCTTATTGGTCTATAGTTCGAAGCTAAGGACTTGTCACCTGCTTTGAAAATAGGTATCACATTTGCCGTTTTCCACTTATCTGGCACTATGCCAGTTTGTAGTGATATGTTGAAAAGATTTGCCAAAGGTTTGCTAAGCTCCTCTTTGCATTCCTTTAGAACCCTTGCGTACAGTTCATCAGGGCCTGGGGATTTGTTTGGTTTTAATTTATGTATTTGCCTAAGGATCATGTCACATGTGACCCTAATCGTGCATAGTTTATTATCGTCCTGTTCTACATAATTTATTATTTCTGGAATATCGCTAGTATCTTCCTGTGTAAAAACTGAGAGGAAGTATGTATTAAAAATTCTACACATTTCCTTATCACTGTCCGTGAGGAGAGCCGAATAGCTTTTGAGTGGGCCTATCTTGTCTCTGATCTTGCTTCTGTATACCTGAAAGAATTCTTTTGGGTTAGTCTTCGATTCTCTTGCAACTTTAACCTCATAATCTCTTTTTGCTTTTCTTATTCCCTTTTTTATTTCTCTCTTTAACTGAATATATTGATTTCTTAATTGCCCCTCTCCTCTTTTGATTTGCCTATATATGCCTCTCTTTTGACCAATGAGATGTTTAATCTATTGTTCATCCATTTAGGATCATTTTTGTTTGATCTGATTTCCCTATTAGGAACATAAGTTGTCTGAGCAGCTAAAACTATGCCCTGGAAAACGTCATATCGGCAATCATCACCACCTACCTGACCCATAGTCAGGTCATTCCAGTTCAGCCCACCCAAGTAATTTTTCAGTCCTACGAAATCAGCAAAGCGGAAGTCAGGGACAGAGACTTGATTGCTATTATTAGGGGAATTCCGTGATATATTAAAACTGAGTGATTTGTGATCACTTTCCCAAGCTCATCATTAACCTCAAGATTATTAATTAGCATTTCCGTGCTGGCAAGAATGAAGTCAAGCAGGTTATTTCCTGTGGTAGAAGCTAAAACGCTGTGTACTTTTAAAACTAGGTTAGATAAATACACGAGTGGGTGTGGGTGGGTGTGAGTCGGACCTGAATGGCTTGTGCTGATGGATCTGATGCCGTGCTTCTTCCTTAAGTGGAAGTGACCTGCCCTGACTAGGCTTGGGCCAGTGGGTGACTTGGATCTGCCTCGCATATGCCAGTAGGCCTGCTGCAGTGTTCCTTCTTTCTTATATTCTTATGTTCTTATGAGTACATACCAACTTGGCTGTGTGCACCGACACGTTCCAGCAAGGTTCACGATGTAATTAACACTCTTGTTTGCCCTAGAAATACCTTTTTCCAAAGACATCTTAAAAATACGTATAAATAAGTTCTTAGTAGACTCATTTAACGTGGAATGCGTCAGAACAAGAGAAAAAAGTTTCGTGACTCAGCCAAGTGGTGTTGGCTGGCATCCATGTCTTTCAGTCATTATGTCAGTGTTATTTCGCTCAGGTAAGGGGCGTACACGACAACAAGAGCATATAGTCTACAAGACTCTTGCAAGATTACTCTGTAATAAAGTTGGTAGAATTACCGACAATATGTAAAGTAAAAGGACACAAGTGCAACTAATGTGACATTTATTGTGGCCACGTTTCGCTCTCCAGGAGCTTTATCAAGCCATTGATAATGGCTTGATAAAGCTCCTGGAGAGCGAAACGTTGCCACAATAAATGTCACATTAGTTGCACTTGTGTCCTTTTACTTTACAAGATTACTCTAGTGAGTGAGCGAAACCCCACGGCAAAACTACTGACGATCACATGCAAAGAATCGTAATTCGTGATCAAGTTGTGTATCTCCGTGTCGCTTATTTGTGCTCGAACGATCATTAATTAAGGAGAACTACCGTGAACATTAAACACGGATGTATTACCGTTGACTAGTGAATCTCATGAACAAGTGATGGCAATCCGAGTGACGTTGAAAAAGTTCTAAATATACATGGTGTGTTGAATATACATAGTGAACAATAACACTAGATTGTACGACGAGTTATCCACGTGTTGTTAAATGACTGTTAGGTTATTCAAAAGAAGAGTAGAATCATCCTACTTTCAAACAAGCCATCGATATTGGTTTCTTGTCATATGGGTACGATGCACACACCCAGGTAAATCATATCAAAGCTCATATATTACCGTGTTTGCTGCAGTGAATAGGTACTGATATGGGGCTGACATGGCTACCCAATAAACACCGTGACACAAGGGCGATCGCCCACGACTTTCTAGGTGATATACTTGCAACAGTGGATAATATAGGTCCTCAGGGTGAATGTAACCCTCGTTAAATCGCTCTCTTACAGCCTAGTGGGAACTAAGACAGCCGACATACGAGGAGATCCCAGACCTGTGGCTGCTGGGGTTTTGAGCTGTCAACCGATAAGAAAAGTGCCTTTTCATGGTCATCAATAGTCTTTAAAGCATTTATCATCGGAAAATCCCACAAATATTGCCATTCTCTTCCGTCCTCACCACACTCCTAGCACTACCAGTGTTGCCACCCACCTGCTCATACCATTCACCATTCAGCAAACCGTCAGTCTCCCACCGAAGCAGGATAACCCAAAAATGGAAGAAACACTTTCACCGTCACTCACTCCATCACTGTCTTGCCAGATACTACAGTTCAAAACTGCAAATATCCCTACCCTCCTTCAGAGTGTAGGAAATGTACTTCCCACCTCCAGGACTCAAATCCAACTAACAGTTTTCCCTGAATCCATTCACAAATGTTACCTTGTTCACACTCTAAAAACTAAATTGGGATGTGCATTAAAATGGTATAAAATACCGACAGGTTGTTAGGTAAGACACATATGCAACAGTTAGGTATCTTTATTGTGAAACGTTTCGCCTACACAGTAGGCTTCTTCAGTCAAGTACAGAAAAGTTGATAGAAGCAGAAGATACTTGAAGACGATGTAATCAGTCCATCACCCTTAAAGTTTTGAGGTGGTCAGTCCCTCAGTCTGGAGAAGAGCATTGTTCCATAGTGTGAAACAATATTGTTTCCATAGTGTGAAACAATATTGTTTCACACTATGGAACAATGCTCTTCTCCAGACTGAGGGACTGACCACCTCAAAACTTTAAGGGTGATGGACTGATTACATCGTCTTCAAGTATCTTCTGCTTCTATCAACTTTTCTGTACTTGACTGAAGAAGCCTACTGTGTAGGCGAAACGTTTCACAATAAAGATACCTAACTGTTGCATATGTGTCTTACCTAACAACATAAATTGGGATGTCCTGACTATGGGTCAGGTATGTGATCTTGGTTGCCAATATGACTTTTCAGAGCATAGTTCTAGCTGCCCAGACAACTTTTGTTCCGCGTAGGGAAATTAGATCTAACAAAAATGATCCCAAATGGATGAAAAATAGATTAAAACATCTCATTGGTATAAAAAGAGGCATATATAGACGTATCAAAAGAGGGGATGGGCAGTTAAGAAATCAATATATTCAATTAAAGACAGAAATAAAGAAAGGAATAAGAAAAGCAAAAAGGGATTATGAGGCTAAGGTCGCAAGGGATTCAAAGACTAACCCAAAAGGGTTCTTTCAGATATATAGAAGTAAGATTAGGGACAAGATTGGCCCACTTAAGAGTAACTCTGGTCAGATCACTGACAGCGATAAGGAAATGTGTGAAATTCTCAATACCTACTTCCTCTCAGTTTTCACCCAGGAAAATACTAGCGATATTCCTGAAATAACAGATTATGTAGAACAGGATGATAATAAACTATGTACGATTGCGGTAACTAGTGACATGGTCCTCAGACAAATAGAGAAACTATAACTTAACAAATCCCCAGGTCATGATGAACTGTTTGCAAGGGTGTTAAAGGAATGTAAATATGAACTTAGTATACCTTTGGCTAATCTTTTAACATATCACTGGCATAGTGCCTGATAAGTGGAAAATGGCAAATATAATACCCATTTACAAGGCAGGTAACAGGTCCTTGGCTTCGAACTATAGACCAATAAGCCTTACCTCCATAGTGGGAAAATTTATGGAATCAATAATTGCCGAAACAATTCGTAGCCATCTTGATAGGCACAGATTGATTAATGAATCTCAACACGGTTTTACAAAGGGGCGTTCCTGTCTTATGAAATTACTAACTTTTTTCACTAAGGTGTTTGACGAGGTAGATCATGGTAATGAATATTGTGTATAAGGACTTCAGTAAGGCTTTCGATAGAGTTCCACACCAGAGGCTATTGAGGAAACTTAAGGCACACGGAATAGGAGGAGAAATTTTTTCCTGGGTAGAGGAATGGCTGACAAATAGGCAGCAGAAAGTTTGCATAAATGGGGAGAAATCAGAATGGGGGCACGTCACAAGCGGTGTTCCTCATGGGTTAGTGTTGGGTCCATTGTTGTTCACAATTTACATAAACGACATAGATGAGGGAATAAATAGCGACATAAACAAATTTGCTGATGACATCAAAATAGGCAGTCCAATTCATTCTAATGAGGACACTAGAGCACTCCAGGATGATTTGAATAGAATGATGCAATGGTTGGAGAAGTGGCAGATGCAGTTTAATATCGACAAATGCAAAGTTCTAAATGCTGGACAGGTAAATAACCATGCCACACATAAACTAAATAATGTAGATCTTAATACTACTGATTGCGAAAAGGATTTAGGAGTTCTGGTTAGCAGTAATCTAAAACCAAGACAACAGTGCATTAGTGTTAGCAATAAAGCTAACAGAATTCTTGGCTTCATATGTAGAAGTATAAATAATAGAAGTCCTCAGGTTGTTCTTCAACTCTATATATCCTTGGTTAGGCCTCATTTAGAGTATGCTGCTCAGTTCTGGTCACCTTATTACAGAATGGATATAAATGCTCTGGAAAACGTACAGAGGAGGATGACAAAGATGATCCCATGTATCAGAATTCTTCCCTATGAGGATAGACTGAGGGCCCTGAATCTGCACTCTCTCGAAAGGCGTAGAATTAGGGGGGATATGATCGAGGTGTATAAATGGAAAACAGGAATAAATAAAGGGGATGTAAATAGCATGCTGAAAATTTCCAGCCAAGACAGGACTAGCAGCAATGGTTTCAAGTTGGAAAAATTCAGATACAGGAAGGATATAGGAAAGCACTGGTTTGGTAATAGAGTTGTGGATGAGTGGAACAAACTCCCATGTACAGTTATTCAGGCTAAAACGTTGTGTAGTTTTAAAAATAGGTTAGATAAATACATGAGTGGATGTGGGTAGGTGTGAATTGGACCTGACTTGCTGGTGCTGCTGGGTCTGGTGCCGTGCTCCTTCCATGAGTGGAGGTGACCAGATTGGGTGGGTCATTGGGCTAATCCAGGATGGGGTCATGGACCTGCTCCAAATGGGTCAGTAGACCTGTTGCAGTGTTCCTTCTTTCTTATGTTCTTATGTTCTTATGTAGTCATAAAAACCACTTACCTCCTCTCACACATGCTTGCCTGATGTCTAAGCCCCTCATACAAAAAACTTTTATTCCCTCCCTCCAACCTTTCTTAGGATGACCCCTACCCTACCATCCCTCCACTACAGATTTATACACCCTGCAAGTCTTTCTATTTTGTTCCATTCTCTCTAAATGTCCTTGGCAACCTGTCCTCAGCCCTGTGGATAATACTTTTAGTACCCCGACACCTCCTTCTAATCTCCAAGCTATGAATTCTCTATATAATATTAGCAGTACACATTGTCCTCATAAACAACATTTCCACTACCTCCAGCCTCCTCCTTGCTGCGACATTCACAACCCATGCTTCACTCCAATACAAGAGAATGGAGGCAGAGAAGAAGAAATGGGAGTCACAAGCTGAAACCACAGAAGCCAGGATACAGGCCCTAAAAACTGAGGTAAATTGGCTGAAGTGAGATGCAGGGCTATTACCCAGAGGAGACATAGCATCTGAAGCAGGCACGCCCCTACTGAATGAGGAGCCCAACAGAAAAAAAGGAGACATCACTTACGTTAAGGCTCTATCAGTCCACCAAGCAGGGCTGAGGAATGAAGGGGGAGAGATGCTGGGAGCAGGGGTAGCAGAAAGGGAGGGGGGGTGAGAAGGTGGAGAGAGGGATAGGCCCCATGCAGAGGCATGGCCATATCACCAACAGACACAGGAAAAAATAAGGGAGACAATGACCATGTACAAATGGGACACAGAGACACAAAGAGAAAGGCAATGGGAGGAGGAGAGGGAGAAGTCAGTGTTTATTCATGGGCTTCAGGAGAGCGAGGATAGGACACACAATGGAAGATGGCAGGAAGAAAAACAGGAGATTGACAGCATCATCAAAGGAATAGGCAAGGAGGACATGACTGATATAGTAAATTTTCAGAGAACTGGGGGGTACTTAAAGGAGAGAAATCGGCCGGTCAAACTGATTTTCAGGACAGAAATGGTGCAGAACAGGATCCTGCAAGAGAAGCCATGGCTGAAGGAATAATCAACATAGAAGAGGGTGTTCCTAGACTTATACAGAACAAGAACAGAATGAAAGAAGCTGAAGGAGAGGACACAGAAACAAAAGAGGCTAGAAACAGAGACAAGGACAGAGTTGGCAGAGGACAATCTGAGCAGGGAAAAGCAACAAGCCCAAGCACACACAAAACTACCCCCAGAACCCCACAACCAAACATGCTATCCGAACACAAACTCCACCCCACGCTACACTGTAGAATCCCACAGCACACTGCCAGGTCCCCCACCCTCGCAGATCCCCCAGAACACAGTATTGGAGGGGAAATTGAAGGTATGGTACACCAAAGAGGCATCACCTGACATCATAGGTCTCACAGAAACTAAGCTCACAGGAATTATAACAGATGGTATCTTTCCAATGGGATATTAGATCCTGAGGAAAGACGGAGGGAACACAGGGGGTGGAGGAGTGGCACTGCTTATCAAAAACCAATGGGATTTTGATGAGCTGGAGAGAGGAAACAGAGGAGAAGCAAGAGACTGCATAATAGGAACACTTCAGTCTTGAGGTCCCAAGGTGGTAATTGCAGTGATGTATAACCCACCACAGAACAGCAGGAGGCCAAGGCAAGAGTATGATGAGAGTAATAGAGCAATGGTTGACATGCTGGCTGAAGTGGCCAGAAGGGCTCATGCGAGCAGGGCAAAGTTGCTGATTATGGGTGACTTCAATCACAATGAAATCGACTGGGAAAACCTGGAGCCACATGGGGGCCCAGAAACATGGAGGGCAAATATGATGGAGATGATACTGGAAAACCTCGTGTACTAACATGTAAGAGACACTACCAGAGAGAGAGGAGAGGATGAACCAGCAAGACTGGACCTAGTATTCACCTTGAGTAGTGCAAATATTGAGGACATCACATATGAAGGACTCCTCAGGGCCAGTGACCATGTGGTTCTGAGCTTCGAATACATAGTAGATTTACAAGTGAGAGAGAAGCAGGAAGGGCAGGACGAATGAAGCCAAACTACAAGAGAGGGGACTACACAGGCATGAAGAATTTCCTTCATAGGGTTCAGTGAGACAGAGAACCGGCAGGAAAGTCAGTAAACGAGATGATGGAATATGTGACAACAATGTGCAAGGAAGCTGAAGAGAGGTTTGTGCCCATGGGTAACAGAAATTACGAGAAAGCCAGGATGAGCCCTTGGTTCACTCAAAGGTGTAGAGAGGCCAAAACAATGTGTGCTAGAGAATGGAAGAAGTATAGAAGGCCCAGGACAATAAGGAGAAAACCCAGGACAATAACGAGAAGACCCAGGACAATAAGGAGAACAGTTGCAGAGCCTGAAATGCATATGCACAGTTAAGAATCTAGCCCAATGACAATATGAAAATGAAATAGCAGCAAAAGCCAAATCTTTCCCAAAGCTGTTATTCATCCACATCAGGAGGAAAACAACAGTCAAGGACCAGGTAATCAGGCTGAGGAAGGAAGGAGAAGAGATCATACGAAATGACCACGAAGTATGTGAGGAGCTGAATATGAGATTCAAAGAAGTGCTCACAGAGGAGACAGAAAGGACTCCAGAAAGACAGAGAAGTGGGGTACACCATCAACTGTTGGACACAATACATAGAACCGAGGAAGAAGAGGATCCTAAGTGAGCTAGATACCTCAAAGGCGATGGGGCTGGATAACATCTCTCCATTGGTCCTGAGAGAGGGAGCAGAGACACTGTGTGTACCACTAACAACAATCTTCAGCCCATCCATCGAAACAGGGCGACTACCTGAGGCATAAAAGACAGCAAATGCAGTCCCAATATTTAAAAAAGGAGACACACACGAAGCATTAAACTCCAGACCTTTGTCACTAACATGAATAATATGCAAAGTCACGGAGAATATTATCAGGAGATGAGTGGTGTTGCACCTAGTAAGGAATGAACTTATCAGCGACAGCCAGCACGGTTTCAGGGACGGGAAATCCTGTGTCTCAAACCTACTGGAGTTCTATGTCAGGGTGGCAGCAGTAAAACAAGAAAGCGAGAGGAGTGGGTAGATTGCGTTTTCTTGGACTGTAAGAAGGCGGTTGACACAGTTCCACACTAGAGATTAGTGCAAAAGTTGAAGAACCAGGCAGGGATAACAGGGAAGGCACTGCAGTGGATCAGGGAATACTTGTCAGGAAGACTACCGCGAGTCATTGTACGTGGCGAGGTGTCAGAGCGGGCGCCCGAGACGAGCGGTTTCACAGGGTCAGTCCAAGGACCGGTGCTCTTTCTGGTATTTGTAAACGACTTGACGGAAGGAATAGACTCAGAAGTGTCCCTGTTTGCAGATGATATGAAGTTGACAAGAAGAATTAAATCGGACGAGGACCAGGCAGAGCTACAAAGGGATCTGGACAGGCTGCAGACCTGGTCCAGCAACTGGGTCTTGGAGTTCAACCCCACCAAGTGCAAAGTCATGAAGAGTGGGGAAGGGCAAAAAAGACTGCAGATGGAGCACAGTCTAAGGGGCCAGAAACTGCAAACCTCACTCGAGGAAAAGGATCTTGGGGTGAGTATAACACCAGGCACATCTGAAGCGCACATCAACCAAATAACTGCAAACCTCAGAACAGCATTCGGACTTCTCAATAAGGAATCGTTTAGGACCCTGTACACCGTGTACGTTAGGCGTATATTCAAGTATGAAGCACCAGTCTGAAATCCACACCTAGCCAAGCACGTAAGGAAACTAGAGAAAGTGCGAAGGTTTGCAACAAGACTAGTCCCGGAACTAAGGGGCATGTCCTACGAGGAGAGATTAAGGGAAATCGACCTGACAACACTGGAGGACAGGAGAGATAGGGGGGATATGATAACGATATATATAATACTGAGAGGAATCGACAAGGTGGATAGAGACAGAATGTTCCAGAGATGGGACACAGTAACAAGGGGTCACAGTTGGAAGTTGAAGACTCAAATGAATCACAGGGATGTTAGGAAGTATTTCTTCAGTCACAGAGTTGTCAGGAAGGGGAGTAGTCTGGGAAGTGATGTATTGTAGGCAGGATCCATATATAGCTTTAAGAGGTATGATAAAGTTCATGGAGCAGGAAGAGGGGCCTAGTAGCGGCCAGTGAAGAGGCAGGGCCAGGAGCTGTGATTCGACCCCTGCAATCACAAGTAGGTGAGTACAGCTAGGTGAGTATTCACACACACATATACACACGCATTGTGCTCGAGATGGGAAATAGGAACACGAGTTCATAGACGGATGTTGAAAACTCAGATGAGTCACTGAGACGTTAGGAAGTATTTCTTTATCCAGAGAATATTCAGGAATTGGAGCGCCCTGGTGAATGATGTGGTAGACAAAATATTTGTATATAGTTTTAAGAAGGTACGATAAGGCTTTCGAAGCCAGGGGAAAGTGAACCTAGTAGTGACCAGTGAGGAGGCGGTGCCAAGAGCTGAGACTCAACCCCTGCAGTCACATATATTTGAGTGTATATAATATATGTGAGTAAACACACACAGAAGGTAGGGTCAAGTCTGAATCTCAGCTCCTTGACAACTACTTCAGAAGAAAGGCAACACTAACAGACCAGGTAATTCGACTGTGAAAGGAAGGAGGAGAGTTAACAGAAAAATATAAAGAAATATGTGAAGTGGTAAACAAATGAATCAAAGAGATCTTCTCAGTAAAAGGAGGGAAAACGCCAGAAAGCTAGAAAAAAGAAGACACCAACAGGTACTGGACACTATTCACGCAACAAAGGAAGAGATAAAAAAACTTTTGATGAAGTTGGATACATCAATGAGAGTGAGACCTAAAAAGGTGTTACCATGGATTCTGTGAGAGGAACAGAAACATTGTCCGAACCACTGACTAAGATGTACAAGAAGTAAATGGACACGTGACAGCTGCCAGAGATTTGGAAGATAGTGAATATAATACCAATATTTGAGAATGGAGACATTCTAATGCATCTCATTCTAATGCATCTCATTCTAGTGCATCACATTCTAGTGCATCACATTTTAGTGCATCACATTCTAGTGCATCACATTCTAGTGCATCACATTTTAGTGCATCACATTCTAGTGCATCACATTCAAATGCATCACATTCAAATGCATCTCATTCTAGTGCATCACATTTTAGTGCATCACATTCTAGTGCATCACATTCAAATGCATCACATTCTAATGCATCTCATTCTAGTGCATCACATTTTAGTGCATCACATTCTAGTGCATCACATTCTAATGCATCTCATTCTAGTGCATCACATTTTAGTGCATCACATTCTAGTGCATCACATTCTAATGCATCTCATTCTAGTGCATCACATTCTAGTGCATCACATTCAAGTGCATTACATTCTAGTGCATCACATTTAAGTCCATCACTGTCTAGTGCATCACAGTCTTGTACATCACATTCTAGTGCATCACATTCTACTACATCACTTTCTAGTGCATCACATTCTAGTGCATCACATTCTAGTGCATTACATTCTAGTGCATCACATTCAAGTGCATTACATTCTAGTGCATCACATTTAAGTCCATCACTGTCTAGTGCATCACAGTCTTGTACATCACATTCTAGTGCATCACATTCTAGTGCATCACATTTTAGTGCATCACATTCTAGTGCATCACATTTTAGTGCATCACATTCTAGTGCATCACATTCAAGTGCATTACATTCTAGTGCATCACATTTGAGTCCATCACTGTCTAGTGCATCACAGTCTTGTACATCACATTCTAGTGCATCACATTCTACTACATCACTTTCTAGTGCATCACATTCTAGTGCATCACATTCTAGTGCATCACATTCTAGTGCATTACATTCTAGTGCATCACATTCAAGTGCATTACATTCTAGTGCATCACATTTAAGTCCATCACTGTCTAGTGCATCACAGTCTTGTACATCACATTCTAGTGCATCACATTCTAGTGCAACACATTCTAGTGCATCACATTCTAGTGCATCACATTCTAGTGCATCACATTCTAGTGCATCACATTCTAGTGCATCACATTCTACTACATCACTTTCTAGTGCATCACATTCTAGTGCATCACATTCTAGTGCATTACATTCTAGTGCATCACATTCAAGTGCATTACATTCTAGTGCATCACATTTAAGTCCATCACTGTCTAGTGCATCACAGTCTTGTACATCACATTCTAGTGCATCACATTCTAGTGCAACACATTCTAGTGCATCACATTCTAGTGCATCACATTCTAGTGCATCACATATAGTGCATCACAATCTAGTGCATCACATTCTACTACATCACTTTCTAGTGCATCACATTCTAGTGCATCACATTCTAGTGCATTACATTCTAGTGCATCACATTCAAGTGCATTACATTCTAGTGCATCACATTTAAGTCCATCACTGTCTAGTGCATCACAGTCTTGTACATCACATTCTAGTGCATCACATTCTAGTGCATCACATTCTAGTGCATCACATTCTAGTGCATCACATTTAAGTGTATCACTTTCTAATGCATCACATTCTTCCAGTTTATCACTTTCCAGTGAATCACTTCCTAGCGTATCGTCTTCCAGTGCTTCACATTGCAACGTATCGTCTTCCAGTGTATCGCTTTCCAGTGTATCGTCTTCCAGTGTATCACCTTCCAGTGCATCACCTTCCATTGTATCACTTCCCAGTGTATCACTTTTTAGTGTTACAATTGCTAGTGTATCACATTCTAGTTCATCACAATCTAGTGCATCACAGTCTTGTGCATCACATTCTAGTGCAACACATTCTAGTGCATCACATTCTAGTGCATCACATTCTAGTGCATCACAATCTAGTGCATCACATTCTAGTGAATCACATTCTGGTGCATCACATTCTAGTGCCTCACTTTCTAGTGCATCACATTCTAGTGCATCACATTCTGGTGCATCACATTCTAGTGCATCACATTCTAGTGCATCAGTTTCAAGTGCATCACATTCTAGTGTATGGCATTCTAGCGCATCACATTCTAGTGCATTACTTTCAAGTGCATCACATTCTAGTGTATGGCATTCTAGCGTATCACATGCTAGTGCATCACTTTCAAGAGCATCACAGTCTTGTGTATCACATTCTAGTGCATCAAATTCTAGTGCAACGCATTCAAGTGCATCACATTCTACTGCATCACATTCTAGTGCATCACATTGTAGTGCGTCACAGTGAAGTGCATCACATTCAAGTGCATCACATTCTAATGCATCTCATTCTGTTGCATCACATTCAAGTGCATCACTTTCTAGTTCATTACATTCTAGTGCATCACATTCTGATGCATCACTTTCAAGTGCATCACATTCAAGTGCATCACTTTCAAGTGCATCACATTCAAGTGCCTCACATTCTAGTGCATCACATTCTAGTGGATCACAGTCTTGTGCATCACATTCTAATGCATCACATTCTAGTGCATCACATTCTAATGCATCACATTCAAGTGCATCACATTCTAGTGCATCACATTCTAGTGCATCACATTCTAATGCATCACATTCTAGTGCATCACATTCTAGTGCATCACATTCTAGTGCATCACATTCAAGTGCATCACATTCCAGTGCATCACATTCTAGTGCAGCACATTCTAGTGCATCACATTCAAGTGCATCACATTCTAATGCATCACATTCTAGTGCAGCACATTCTAGTGCATCACATTCTAGTGTATCACATTCTACTGCGTGACATTCTAGTGCATCACATTCTAATGTATCACATTCTAGTGCATCACATTCTAGTGTATCACATTCTACTGCGTGACATTCTAGTGCATCACATTCTAATGTATCACATTCTAGTGCATCACATTCTAGTGCATCACATTCTAGTGCATCACATTCTAATGCATCACATTCTAATGCATCACATTCAAGTGCATCACATTCAAGTGCATCACATTCAAGTGCATCACATTCAAGTGCATCGCATTCTAGTGCATCACATTCTAGTGCATCACATTCTAGTGCATCACATTCAAGTGCATCACATTCAAGTGCATCACATTCAAGTGCATCACATTCTAGTGCATCACATTCTAATGCATCACATTCTAGTGCATCACATTCAAGTGCATCACATTCAAGTGCATCACATTCAAGTGCATCACATTCTAGTGCATCACATTCAAGTGCATCACATTCTATTGCATCACATTCTAGTGCATCACATTCAAGTGCATCACATTCAAGTGCATCACATTCAAGTGCATCACATTCTAGTGCATCACATTCTAATGCATCACATTCTAGTGCATCACATTCAAGTGCATCACATTCAAGTGCATCACATTCTAGTGCATCACATTCTAGTGCATCACATTCTAGTGCATCACATTCAAGTGCATCACATTCAAGTGCATCACATTCAAGTGCATCACATTCAAGTGCATCACATTCTAGTGCATCACATTCTAGTGCATCACATTCTAGTGCATCACATTCTAGTGCATCACATTCTAGTGCATCACATTCATGTGCATCACATTCAAGTGCATCACATTCAAGTGCATCACATTCTAGTGCATCACATTCTAGTGCATCACATTCTAGTGCATCACATTCTAGTGCATCACATTCTAGTGCATCACATTCTAGTGCATCACATTCTAGTGCATCACATTCTAGTGCATCACATTCTAGTGCATCACATTCTAGTGCATCACATTCTAGTGCATCACATTCAAGTGCATCACATTCAAGTGCATCACATTCTAGTGCATCACATTCAAGTGCATCACATTCTAGTGCATCACATTCTAGTGCATCACATTCATGTGCATCACATTCAAGTGCATCACATTCTAGTGCATCACATTCAAGTGCATCACATTCAAGTGCATCACATTCAAGTGCATCACATTCAAGTGCATCACATTCATGTGCATCACATTCAAGTGCATCACATTCAAGTGCATCACATTCAAGTGCATCACATTCAAGTGCATCACATTCTAGTGCATCACATTCATGTGCATCACATTCAAGTGCATCACATTCTAGTGCATCACATTCTAGTGCATCACATTCTAGTGCATCACATTCTAGTGCATCACATTCAAGTGCATCACATTCTAGTGCATCACATCCTAGTGCATCACATTCAAGTGCATCACATTCTAGTGCATCACATTCTAGTGCATCACATTCTAGTGCATCACATTCTAGTGCATCACATTCTAGTGCATCACATTCTAGTGCATCACATTCAAGTGCATCACATTCTAGTGCATCACATTCTAGTGCATCACTTTCTAGTGCATCACATTCTAGTGCATCACATTCTAGTGCATCACATTCTTAGTGCATCACAATATAGTGCATCACATTCTATTGCATCACATTCAAGTGCATCACATTCTAGTGCATCACATTCTAGTGCATCACATTCTAGTGCATCACATTCTAGTGCATCACATTCAAGTGCATCACATTCTAGTGCATCACATTCTAGTGCATCACATTGTTAGTGCATCACAATATAGTGCATCACATTCTAGTGCATCACATTCAAGTGCATCACATTCAAGTGCATCACATTCAAGTGCATCACATTCAAGTGCATCACATTCAAGTGCATCACATTCTTAGTGCATCACATTCTAGTGCATCACATTCTAGTGCATCACATTCAAGTGCATCACATTCAAGTGCATCACATTCAAGTGCATCACATTCAAGTGCATCACATTCAAGTGCATCACATTCAAGTGCATCACATTCAAGTGCATCACATTCTAGTGCATCACATTCAAGTGCATCACATTCAAGTGCATCACATTCAAGTGCATCACATTCTAGTGCATCACATTCTAGTGCATCACATTCAAGTGCATCACATTCAAGTGCATCACATTCAAGTGCATCACATTCAAGTGCATCACATTCAAGTGCATCACTTTCTAGTGCATCACATTCTTATTGCATCACATTCTAATGCATCACATTCTAGTGCATCACATTACAGTGTATTAAGTTCTAGTGCATCACATTCTAGTGCATCACTTTCCAGTGTATTACGTTCTAGTGCATCACATTCTAGTGCATCACTTTCCAGTGTATTACGTTCTAGTGCATCACATTCTAGTGCATCACTTTCCAGTGTATTACGTTCTAGTGCATCACATTCTAGTGCATCACTTTCCAGTGTATTACGTTCTAGTGCATCACATTCTAGTGCATCACTTTCCAGTGTATTACGTTCTAGTGCATCACATTCTAGTGCATCACTTTCCAGTGTATTACGTTCTAGTGCATCACATTCTAGTGCATCACATTCTAGTGCATCACTTTCCAGTGTATTACGTTCTAGTGCATCACATTCTAGTGCATCACTTTCCAGTGTATTACGTTCTAGTGCATCACATTCTAGTGCATCACATTCTAGTGCATCACTTTCCAGTGTATTACGTTCTAGTGCATCACATTTTAGTGCATCACATTCCAGTGTATTACGTTCTAGTGCATCACATTCTAGTGCATCACTTTCCAGTGTATTACGTTCTAGTGCATCACATTCTAGTGCATCACATTCCAGTGTATTACGTTCTAGTGCATCACATTCTAGTGCATCACATTCCAGTGTATTACGTTCTAGTGCATCACATTCTAGTGCATCACATTCCAGTGTATTACGTTCTAGTGCATCACATTCTAGTGCATCAAATTCCAGTGTATTACGTTCTATTGCATCACATTCTAGTGCATCACATTCTAGTGCATCACATTCTAGTGCATCACATTCTAGTGCATCACATTCTAGTGCATCACATTCCAGTGTATTACGTTCTAGTGCATCACATTCTAGTGCATCACATTCCAGTGTATTACGTTCTATTGCATCACATTCTAGTGCATCACATTCTAGTGCATCACATTCTAGTGCATCACATTCTAGTGCATCACATTCTAGTGCATCACATTCTAGTGCATCACATTCCAGTGTATTACGTTCTAGTGCATCACATTCTAGTGCATCACATTCCAGTGTATTACGTTCTATTGCATCACATTCTAGTGCATCACATTCTAGTGCATCACATTCCAGTGTATTACGTTCTATTGCATCACATTCTAGTGCATCACATTCTAGTGCATCACATTCTAGTGCATCACATTCCGGCCCATCACGTTATTGTATATCCCGTTTTAAGCGTAGTTTATTTTTTTTCCGCTCAACTAGGTAAGTGTGAAGCAGGTCACTATGACGATTTCAGTATGACAGAGGTCACTGATGCTAGTGACTATGACTCGTCATTATGACGGATCACTGAGTAAATTCACTCTGACAATTCACTGAGCCACAGGTTATCGACACTGTTCACAAACACAGTTCACTGAGACGCAGGTCACTATGACATGTCATTGAGACACAATTGGACACACTGGCAACAAACACAGGTCACTGAGAAACAGGTCATTGACAAAGATCATTTTAAGCCAATCTGTATGATTGTCATTATTACATAGGTCACTGACAGGTAATTATTATAGGTAACTGATATGTCACTTTGTTACTGACAGGTGACTATGACAAACTGTCAGGTTACTTTGACATTGTCAGGCCACTGTGACACAGATCACTGACAGGTCTTTATAACAGGTCACTATGACAGATTGTCAGGTCACTATGACACAGATCACTGACAGGTCCTTATGACAGGCCAATATGACAGATTGTCAGGCCACTATGACACAGGTCACTGACAGGTCTTTATGACAGGTGGCTATGACGTGTCACCGAGACGCTAATCACTATGACAGGTGACAAAGACAAGGCACCAGGACAGGTTACAGAGAGAGCAGGGTAGCCAAGCTTTCTAAATGGAGAGATTGATTATGTGCTGCGGGAATGAAGGTTTAGGAGTATTGGTCAAACATGCAATCACTTGGTATGATGAAGGACTTTTACCTTCTAAAATCCACTGCATATACTCTATGATATTGAAGATCGGACGTTAACAACAGTAAACCTTCTTTCAGGAAGTCTATCTCCGGTGAGAAGTCTAGAGAGACAGGAGGAAGGGGGGGAAGGGGGTTCAACGCCCATGCGGCCTGGTCCATGACCAGGCCAAGAACAGAAGCAGCAAATTTAATTAAGGAGACCTGCTTTTACGCTTCGGTTCTCCCAGAGATAGAATCCTTGCCCACTTGATTGTGAGCTCAATGCTCTATATCTGAGCTAAGAGATGAGGCTGTTGCAGCTGTATTTACGTTCACCATGAGCTTACCTAACCACCTGCGGCGCACCTCAGCGCGCCCTCCATCACGATCTGTCACCAGGAAACACACTATATTTTTATCCACAATCACAACAGTTTAGACAGGCAGCCGCGGAGACCAAACACTGCGGTGGTGGTCCAGGTCCTACCTTATACTCGTTAAGGCTTCGCCCTTCCGCCCCAGTGCCGCAAGTGTTGTATTTCCGTCAGCACCGTCAAGGTTGTCACCCTTGTCGCCCTCGTGCTTTATGGAACGACGTAGCTCGAGTTGCAGCAATAGAAAATAGGAATGTCACGTTTACGATGGGGTAATCCACTTGACGACACCCCTCGTGGTCTCTCTCTCTCTCTCTCTCTCTCTCTCTCTCTCTCTCAGTCACTCACTCACTATCGAGTCATACAAACCAAAAGTACTAATAAATTAAACAACAAAAACAAAATCCTGCACATCGCTCTTTTCTCCCCAAAGAACAGACGAATTTCAAAAAAACATCATCAAAGCGAGAGGGAAGAGTGGGAGGCGGGGAGCCGGGCGCAGGCACATACAGAGTGTCAATTAGGGCGGGTGAGGGAAAGTTGGCTACATGATTTACAACCATACAACCTGACCTGGCAAGCTTCAGCTCTCGGGGGTGGTCCAGCTTCTCCCCCGGCAAGAAGGTAGAAATGATTAATGTCATACATACGTGGCAAGTTATCTAATTGATTACGTGAGCGCTAGGCTGTTAAGATATCTAGCGACACACTGCGTGATCCTCAGATGTAAGGTCATGTTTAATGGTTGTAACTCCGAGTAGTGAGAAATATATATGATTTTCTCTCTCTCTCTCTCTCTCTCTCTCTCTCTCTCTCTCTCTCTCTCTCTCTCTCTCTCTCTCTCTCTCTCTCTATCTCTCTCTATCTCTCTCTCTCTCTCTCTCTCTCTCTCTCTCTCTCTCTCTCTCTCTCTCTCTCTCTCTCTCTCTCTCTCTCTCTCTCTTTTACACAGTTTTACAAGGTTAGGTTAAAGTTCCTAACTTTATTTACAAGCTAAGAGCTCATTTGAAAGCCTTTTCATTTTATGAGACATTCAAATAGGGAACATGGTGAAGTTAAAGCCATCTGTGGGTTAGCGATTTCATTTGGTCAACTGACTTTATTTCGTTAATGTCATTATCCTGTATGAATCTGTTCCAGATTCGAGTCATCCTAGGATAAATAACCTCAGATGAAATGATGTACTTGAGAAGGGTACAGTCAGAGTGTAGATGCTGCTTGCTGCCCGTCTTGTTGTGTAAAAGGTAGCTTTTCACTGTCCTCGGAGTGGAGGCAAGTGTGGTACTTTGACAGTATTGACCTTGTACATAACAATAAGGCCACTCACATTCCTCCTGTGTTAAAGGCTCTGCTGAAATGACAGATCTATCCAGGCTGGGTCCAGGCGAGAGATGAGCCGTCTTGCTCTGTTCTCTGTTTTGTCAAGAAGTCGCAGTTATGATGGAGGGCAGGTAGTCGAAGAAAATGGAGCATACTCAAGTTGAGAGCGTACTTGTGTCTCATACAGAATCTTGCAGTCTCTACTGTCAAGCAGATGCGAGATATGTCAAAGTGCTGCAAGCTTCCAGTCCACTTAATTGCAAGATTTACAATGTGGTTCTTCATGGTCAATTTGGAGTCAGATTTCACCCCAAGGATATCATCTTCGTCACCGGGTACCAACACTCTCCCATTCATTCTTACCACTTCTCCAGCATTACCATCATGGGGCCTAGATACCATCATTATTTGTGTCTTCACAGGAGCAAATATGACCTGCTATCGTTTTTACCAGGCTAGTATTGGTGTAAGCTGGTGACTGATATAACTTAGAGCAGCTGGCATTTCCTCTTTTGAATAAGTAAATGTCAGAGTACAGTAGTCTGCATATGAAGATCACTGAAATAGACATACCATATCAATGGCCCAAGCACACTCCCTGTAGAACACTTGCACCAATAGGATGCCTTACTGGCTCTTTCCCGTTGAGAACTACTCTTAGAGATCTACCTTGAAGATAATCACTGATGAGACATACTGTAGAGCCGGCGATTCCCAGTGCTTGCAGTTTTGCCAAGAGTTCCTGGTGGCATATTCGGTCGAAACACCAGCAACGTCAGTGCTGCTACACAGCTGACTTTAAATTTACCCAGTATCTGGTACCACTTAGTGGGGAGGTTTAACAGCAGATTAACAGCAAAGTGGCCTTTTCTGAAGCCATATTGGCAGCCACAAAGAAGCGAGTGGTAGTCGAAGAACTCTAGTATCTGCCGTGAGAGTATTGACTCAAGAATCTTGCCAGTGATTGATAGGAGTGACACTGGTCTGTGGTTGGTGATTTCCGCTTTGCTTTTTTTTGTGAACAGCGACTACATTTACCTCTTTCCACAGAGAAGGCCATTTGCACTTTGCTAAACAGTGATTATAGATGCGAATTAGAGGTGCTGCTAGCTGTTCTGCACATTTGCTCAGCAGTCTTGTGCTCAACTTATTTGAGCCCACAGTCTTTTCTTGGTCCAGCGATTTAAGTAGAAGATACACTTCATCCTGCCTTATCGTCACCACTGACAACTTCGACACAGTTCTCTCTCTCTCTCTCTCTCTCTCTCTCTCTCTCTCTCTCTCTCTCTCTCTCTCTCTCTCTCTCTCTCTCTCTCTCTCTCTCTCTCTCTCTCTCGCTCTCGCTTTCTCTGTTGGACCCTGTTTTGAACGCTGCTTCACTTATTGAGGAATGTAAAAAGAAAATTAGATGTATTTCGGATGCTGTGCGATCCGAGGATGGTATCCCGGTATACCATATTCCCAGTCCCTTGTGCCTCAATGCACGCAAGGGGAATAGTTCAGAGAACGGCCTAAGTTGATAATGCTGTTATATATTAATGTTGAAGATATGAAAGGAATCAGAAGAAGTATTCATATGACATCACATGGAAACTAATATCCATTATTTTCAATAATAATTGTAAATTAGAGCATTACGGTCTAAATCTAATTCAAACCTTTGAAAGAGATCAATATCTTAAAATAAGCAAGAAAATAAACCTTGAAGCCGCTCAGAACTTGTATAACGTTGCGAGCATGGAAGGCTTGAGGCTAATAAGGTGAGGCACTCAGAAACTATCGCATTAATTAACCAACCAGAATTTCATTTCTTTTTCAGTTTCCTCTGCAAAAGCAAATTGGGATACACATAGGCTAAAGTCAATCCAAGCTTTTCTCTATGTAAGATTGATCAGCTTTTAAGAGAGGAAAGAAAACCAATGTAAAGGACCTGGGAATCATAATGTCAGAGGATCTCACTTTCAAAGATCACAACATTATTATCACATCTGCTAGGAAAATAGTATCATGGATAATGAGATCCTTCAAAACAAGGGATACCAAGGCAATGATGATCCTCTTTAAGTCACTTATTCTCTCTAGGCTGGCATACTGCTGTCACTAACGACCCCTTTCAAGGCATGCGGTACTGTAGACCTGCAAAATATATAGAGAACTTTCACTGGACATATGAGTACAGTCAAGCATCTAAGTTCATGGGACCGTTTGGAGTCCCTTGATCTGTACTCCTTAGAACGCAGGCAAAAAAGACATATAATTTACACCTAGAAAATCCTAGAGGGACTTTTCCCAAATCTGCACACAGAAATCATTCCCTACGAAAGCCAAAGGTACGGCAGCCGTTGCAACATCCTTCCCCCCAATGAAAAGCAGGTGAGTCATGAGTGCACTAAGAGATAACACAGTAAATGTCAGGGGCCCAAGACTCTTCAGCTGCCTCCCAGTACATCTCTCTGGAGCCTGAGTGGATGCATTAGCTAACTCGATTGAGGGGGTCATTGCTGATTTGTCTAGGACTTTAAACTGATAGATTATAGGGGTATGGCTGTGTGTGGGAAACAATCAAGCTGGGGTTCAAGGGCTGAAAACAGCAGATATTGCCAGGATACCTCAGGAATATGTTTAAAAGACAATATTCAATATAAAGTTGCTAGTAAAGGCAAAGCAAATGAGCAACAAACAAAGAGAGACAGCAGAGGGCAGCGAGTGACTAGCTCTCTTAAGGTTCACTATACTAATAATAGGAGTCTAAGAAATAAGATAGTTGAGATAAAATTACTTGCAAGTGCTGGTAATATAGATATTATTGCTATAACGGAGTCCTGGTGCAGCTTGAATGATAGATTAGAAATAATAGATTAGAAACATCGGACACAGAATCCGTTTGGCTACAGTTTCTCGAGGGTCGTGAAAAATTTATTTTGGGTGTGATTTATATGCCCCCAAACCTTGATAGGGAGTGCAGTAAGCTGCTATGGGACGAAATTCATAAGGCATCTAGATATGAAAACGTTGTGTTAATGGGAGATTTTATCTTTAGGCAAGTTGATTGGAACAATGTGCCACGAAATCTTGAGTCTAGTGACTTTCTTGATATGGTTCAGGATTGCTTTTTAAAACAGTTTGTGACAGAACCAACCAGAGAAAACAACCTTATTGACTTGGTTCTTGCCAACAAAGAATCACTAATTAATAATCTTGAGGTTAATGAAATTACCCAAATAACTTCAATCAAGTCTCTGTCCCAGACTTCCGCTTGGCCGATTTCATGGGACTGAGAAATTACCTGGGTGGGCTGAATTAGAATGACCTGAGTATGGGTCAGGTAGGTGGTGACAGTTGCCAATATGACTTTCAGAGCATAATTCTCGCTACCCAGGCAACTTTTGTTCCAAGTAGGGAAATTTAATCTAAAAAAATTATCCCAGATGGATGAGAAAAAGATTAAAACATTGTATTGGTCAAAAGTGAGGCATATATAGGCATATCAAAAGAGGGGATGGGCAGTTAAGAAATCAATATATTCAATTAAAGACAGAAATATAAAAAATATAAGAAAAGTATAATAAGGATTATGAAGCTAAAGTCGCAAGGGATTCGAAGACTAACCCAAAAGGGTTCTTTCAGGTATACAGAAGTAAGATAGGCCCACATAAGAGTAACTCAGGTCAGATCACTGACAATAATAAGAAAATGTGTGAAATTTTCAACACTTACTTCCTCTCAGTTCTTACTCAGGAAGATACAAGCGAAATTCCTGAGATAATATATTATGTAGAACAGGATGATAATAAACTATGCACGATTGGGGTAACTAGTGACATGGTCCTCAGACAAATAGAGAAACTGAAACCTAACAAATCCCGAGGCCCTGATTAACTGTTTGCAAACCTTTGGGTAATCTTTTCAACATATCACTACAAACTGGCATAGTGCCAGACAAGTGGAAAATGGCGAATGTAATACCTATTTATAAGGCAGGTGACAGGTCCTTAGCTTCGAACTATAGACCAATAAGCCTTACCTCCACAGTGGGAAAATTTATGGAATCAATAATTGCCGAGGCAATTCGTAACCGTCTTGAGAGGCATAAATTGATTAATGAATCTTAACACGGTTTTACAAAGGGGCGTGCCTGTCATACGAATTTACTATTTTCACTAAGGTATTTGAGGAGATAGATCATGGTAATGAATATGATATTGTGTATATGGACTTCAGTAAGGCTTTCGATAGAGTTCCACGTCAGAGGTTATTGAGGAAACTTAAGGCACGCTTAATAGGAGGAGAAATTTTTTTCCTTGGTAGAGGCATTGTTGACAGATAGGCAGCAGAGAGTTTACATAAATGGGGAGAAGTCACAATGGGGGTATGTCACAAGCGGTGTTCCACAGGGGTCAGTGTTGGACCCCTTGTTGTTCACAGTTTACATAAACGACATAGATGAGGGAATAAATAGCGACATAAGCAAATTTGCTGCTGACACCAAAATAGGCCATCCAGTTCATTCTAATGAAGACATTAGAGCACTTCAGAATTATCTGAATAGACTGATGCAGTGGTCGGAGAAGTGGCAGATGTGTCAGCATAGTTGCTGATCCCTGTATTCCCAGTATTATATAGCATAGCAGTAGCATCATCCATGTGCTTTAGACACGAGACCCCTCGTAGGCCTGTGGCTTTGTGTGACGTCACGGGATGCACACGAGGAGGCCCATTCCTCTGTCCCGGTCTCACTCGGCGGCAGACCTACAAGGCGTGAACAGGCTAGGCACCGGGCTCCATCTCTCATCTCAGTCTGACAATACACCTACCATCCTACAAGTGTGTCTACCTTATCCTACGATATCTCCATTCAAGAACCCCTCACGATAAATGGTGACAGCGGAGGGCCTGTAATTCTGACGATTACAGCGATTTCTGGAGATAAAGTTGTCGACCAGCAAGACGGCCATTTCGTGTTACCAGTAGGCCTACCGAGGTTCACCCCATCCAGCTACCTCAAGCCAGCTACTCTACCAGCTTCTACATTATTCACTGGTCAGTCTCTTTGTATTAGTGTTTCCTGCTTTTTTTGCATTACTCCCGAGGGGTTGACCCGAGTTTGCAAAATAAGCCAGCTTCCAGTCTGTGGTGGGGGAGTCAGAACACCCGAGTCCAGTCCAGCCTAGCCTACTCCATCCAATTATTTTGCCTGCCAAGCCAGCTTCCACCCCTGCTGTGCTCATCGTGTGAAGTTATCAAGCCATTCTGTGTGAAGGGTTAAGATAAGCCAGCTAGCAACTAACTCAAGTGTCTTACCCCAGTACTCAAGCAAGCCACATGAGTAGCCTTCATCGCTTGTGATTCAAGTTCCAAGCATTCTGAGTGCTCCTTGTCATCCTTGTGGTGTTGTAGTATTTCGTGGGTTTCTTCTAAGCCAGCCGGCTTAGAATTATCTTTGCGGCAGTGTGGGTTTTCTCAGTGAGGCTTACGACGTTCAACCCATAAGCCCAGCCACTCACGATCACGTGTGTCGCACCATTGCCGGTCTCAGACGCCTCGCTCAGCCATTACCCACAAACCCAACTACAGTCGGCCATTACAACTCACCTACCTCATCAGTGTTTTGGTGCACTGCTAAGGGTTGTAGCACCATATTTTAAGGACCACATAGGGGGTCAAGAGCTAGAGAGTGGCGCGCCATCTTTAAAAGCCTCCTGTGTGTTGTCTCTCGCCGATTTAAGCGCAATTCTACGATCATCTGTGCAGAGGACAGCAGCAAGACGATATAAACAATCCATCAATCTCATTTTTTTCAAGTGTTACAGCTATAATATTTTTTTTTTTAGAGACATTTGCGAGTGTTGAGACATTTCTTTTGTGTTCCCAGTGAATTTTTCTCTTAGTGACATTCAGTGACTCTTGATCAGACTCAGTGTTTATCATGTACTGATTGCATTCATTTCTTTTAATCTCCTTAATTCAGTGTTAATTTTCGTGCATTATTTTATATCTGTTGTGTTGTGTATCTTTTTATACACTTGAAGTAAGTACTTAGTGTTTCCTTTGTTGTGTGTGCAACATATGAGCAATATAGAACTTGTGTTTAAACTTCAGAATTCCAGTGAATTAATTCAGTAATTTTTCACCTCATATTCTGCATCACAACTCAGTGTTGTCTGTTATTTTTTTTCTTCCCAGCATTTGTGTAATTCTATTTTTGTTCCCTGTGTGTTGAACATTCTTGTGTTCATATTCCTTTATTCAGCCAGTGTTTAATTTGTCTTATTTCCACAGACAATAGTGCCATTTTTTAAGTCCCAGCAAGAACTCAATTTTACAAAATTTTTTCACACATCAAGTTTCATTGCAAGAAAATTCTAGTACTGTGTTTATGTTGATGTTTTGTGTTCTGCATCACTGTAAGTGTTGTATTCCTTTTTGTTGTGTGTTTTAGCACCTATTATTTTTCATATTTTATTGAACAAATTCACTCTTAGTGCAATTTTTAAGTTCTCCTTTTAAAGTAAATTGTTCTTTTGCTTGTTGTTTAAGTGCAGTTAAGAGTTAAAGTGTTCATTCCTTGATATATTTCTTTTCTTGTGTGTTATAATTTTTATTATTGTACATTGACTCATTTTGCAATAATTCTTGTGCAAATATTGTGTTGCTATTAAAGTTTTTCTTGCAGAAAATTTTATGCAGTGTTGTGCAATACAGTTTATTACAGTGCAGTTTCTTATGCTCTGTTCTGTGCATAGTATTTTATTCTGTCTGTCATTTTAATTTTTATTTCAGCGAATTGTGTGTTTGTTTTAATTTTTGCACAAGTTTATTGAGTCCATTTTATTATTTTATTGTGTATTTTCCTTGTTGCATTGAAAGTAAAGACAACTCACTGTGCCATTTATTCAATTTAAAGTAAAAGTTGAGCATATTAGATTTGAGCAAAGTATAAGTTCTCTTGATTTTCAGTGTTTGTTAAGTTGCATATTATTCTTGTGTGAGTTCTTTGCTTACTGTGTAACTTGTAAATTTTTAATTACTTATGCAGAATAGTTAAGCATTTTTTTCCATTTAAGCTTATTGTGTCATTCTCTCCATTTTTCTTGACTTATGCCCTTCAGTATTTTCACTGAGAAGATGTCCCAGTCACTTTTGAACGTTCACTTAGTGTATCATTCCAGTCAAAGTCAATATGAATCAGTCCATAGTAACAATATTCCCTTACTGACTGAAAGACAATATCTAGCCCTTGAGCAATGTCTTTGTTCTCACAGCTTGTATCTGAGATTTGTTAAAGTGCTGCGAAATGTGAAGTTCAGATTAAGTTCCTATAGATCCATGAATTACTTATTAACGTAGCCGAGCGGTCAGGCACTAGTAATTCTGTCACTCCCATCTGTGTTCCACCTATACCTTCAGACTTGCAGGATAGTGTTCCGTTGCCTCAAGTGTCCGGGGACACTCAGACTGCCTTGAGTGCACAGCCTATCCCTGCAATGACTGCTAGTTCGAGTAGTAGTTTCTCCACAGGGGATGCCTTGTCAGAAAACGATTACTTGCAACTAGTAATGCCATCTCTTGTTGATGTGACATGCTGTCTGCAGAAAGACGTCTCTGTTACAGCTAGTGTTCTCACTAGAGTGTCTGTTGTTGTTCCTAATGTTCCAGATGGTGATCCCATCCTAGTTGACAGTAATCAGTGCATTGTAAGAAGTTATTTCTCGAGTAACTTTCACATGTTAACGTTTGTAAGTGTAGTTTCTTTATAGCTGATACCTCGTGTCACTGTGTGCGACTCAGATTGAATATCAGCATTGTTCACCGTGTTCATTTCTTTTCTCCTGTGCTTGCAGTTGAGATAGTAGATTCGTTCTCCCTTGCTCATATTGCGTGTTATAGCGTTAATTTTTTCAACCGGGGGGAGTCATCCACTCCACCGAGTTTGTTCTTTCCTCCAGTAAGGAAGAACTGTTACCTTTATTCCAGAACAAACAGCCTACTGGAAGGTTAGCCAGATGGACCTTGACTATCCAAGAGTTCAATCCCACTTTTGAAAATTTACCTGGCAAGTTGAATGTAGTCGCTGATGCTTTATCGCGACACGTTAGTGTAGTTACTGCAGATCCTCCATTTACTGTCGAGGATGTCAAAAATGCCCAAAGAATAGATCCCTTGTGTTCTGGTGTGATTCGATTCCTGCTCCAGGAAGAGCTTATTCTTACTGTGAAGCCACCAGTACCCATTAGTGACTTTGTAATGAGCCAAGAATTACTGTATCGAATAGTCGAGTTGAGTACTCCTAGCAGACGAGTTAGTAATTCCACAGTCACTAGTGATTGTAGTTGTATCTTTTGTAGATACTCGTTCAGATCTCTCTCAGTCAAGGCATGTGTTAGCCATTGCAGAGGAATTCAATCCTCCCAGAGATGATAACCATTCTGCATACGTAAACCTTACCCTCGCAGAATTGGGTTTAAGTGTAAACAGCCTGCATAATTAGATGTCCGAGATGAATGAATTTGTCAACTGTGTGTTTTATTATTAGCTGATCAGTTTGTCAGAAATTTTCGTGTTCACGTTCCCTCCGTATTCTGAGAATTAACAGTCTAGATTTGTGTGCACCGAATCTGCCTTTCTGTTAAACACTTCTTTGTATATAATTATTCTTCCTCAGAATCCGTAGAGTGCATGAATACAGATCGATCGATCAATTCCATCCATATTGTATAATGATTTGTTCTTATAGTTTGTAATGATTACGTTAACACCCATTACGTCAAAATCATGTTGTACCATCCATTAGTTCTAAGTTATATATGAATTTGTTATTGTATAGAATCAGCCCAGATCCGCCTGCCTGTTCAGCCTATAGTATAGTAGTGTATGTCGGGACGACATACGTAACATGACTGAGCTGTCAGCATAGTTGCTGATCCCTGTATTCCCAGTATTATATAGCATAGCAGTAGCATCATCCATGTGCTTTAGACACGAGACCCCTCGTAGGCCTGTGGCTTTGTGTGACGTCACGGGATGCACACGAGGAGGCCCATTCCTCTGTCCCGGTCTCACTCGGCGGCAGACCTACAAGGCGTGAACAGGCTAGGCACCGGGCTCCATCTCTCATCTCAGTCTGACAATACACCTACCATCCTACAAGTGTGTCTACCTTATCCTACGATATCTCCATTCAAGAACCCCTCACGATAGATGCAGTTTAATGTAGACAAATGCAAAGTTCTAAATGTTGGAGAGGAAAATAACCATGCCACATATAAACTAAATAATGACTGCGAAAAGGACTTAGGTGTTCTGGTTAGCAGTAATTTGAAACCAAGACAACAGTGCACAAGTGTTCGCAATAAAGCTAACAGAATCCTTGGCTTCATATCAAGAAGTATAAATAATAGAAGTCCTCATGCTGTTCTTCAACTCTATAAATCATTGGTTAGGCCTCATTTAGATTATGCTACACAATTCTGGTCACCGTATTACAGAATGGATATAAATGCTCTGGAAAACGTACAAAGGAGGATGATAAAGTTGATCCCATGTATCAGAAATCTTCCCTATGAGGATAGACTGAGGGCCCTGAATCTGCACTCTCTAGAAAGGCGTAGAATTAGGGGGGATATGATCGAGAAGTATAAATGGAAAACAGGAGTAAATAAAGTTGATGTAAATAGCATGCTAAAAATATCTAGCCAAGACAGGACTCGCAGCAATGGTTTCAAGTTTGAAAAAATCAGATTCAGGAAGGATATAGGAAAGCACTGCTTTGATAAAAGAGTTGTGGATGAGTGGAACAAACTCCCGAGTACCGTCATAGAAGCTAAAACATTGTGTAGTTTTAAAAATAGGTTAGATAAATACATGAGCGGGTATGGGTGAGTTTGAGTTGGACCTGACTAGCTTGTGCTAGTTGGTTGATGTCGTGCCCCTTCCTCAAGTGGATGTGACCTGACTAGGTGGGCCATTGGCTTAAGCCGGAGCTTCCTCGCATGGGTCAGAAGGCCTGCTGCAGTGTTCCTTCTTTCTTATGTTATGTTCTTAAGAGAGATTACCAATAGACCCCTGGCTGTCTTCAAGTGGGAGTAGGACAGATACCTACGTGATCAGCCGGGCTGAAGTTCGTATGATGCATTGCGTGGGGCCGGCAGTAACAGCCTGGCTGATCAGACCCTGTTCAGCCGTGAGGCCTGGTCATGAACAGGGCCGCAGGGATATTGACCCCCTGAACAGCCTGCAGGTAGCTAGTGTTCATAACATACAAATGTTTAACAATGGTCACAAAAATGTTATAGGCATATGATAAGTTGATTTAATTTATGATAACAAAAAAGTCAAACAATGAATTATTTCTGATCAGAAGAAATTTCAATTATTAATGAAATCGGCACAAAATAACAAACACAGTATCACATTAAGAGAAAAAACACATCACCACTATAAGCTTAAGCTCGACAGAAGATGCATTTTCCAGTTATTGCAGAAGATCTAATAAAATTTGTGCCTACGCAGCCTAAACTCGTAATGCTTTCCATCCATTGCATACGATGAATCAGCGACTGAAGAATGATGCAGTTCAGAATTGTTTTATTTTAATCTGAAGGAAGCATTAAACTTGTTAGGGCATATGTTTATCGCTGCAGTTACAGAAACGAATATTTTTAAATCAAAGAACAATGTAGTCGAAGAATGGTTCAGAGAACTGACACGTTGATAAATTAGACATATGTGCAACTCTTGGGTATCTTTATTGAGGAAACGTTTCGCCACACAGCGGCTTCATCAGTCCATACAAAGGAGAAACGTGAAGAACAGGAGCAGAATGAGGTAATCAATCCCTCAACCTGTATTCTATTCAAGATTGATAGACTGACCACATCGACTCAAGATTGAGGGACTGATTACCTCATTCTCCTGTTCTTCACGTTTCTCCTTTGTATGGACTGATGAAGCCACTGTGTGGCGAAACGTTTCCTCAATAAAGATACCCAAGAGTTGCACATGTGTCTAATTTATCAACGTGTCGGTTCTCTGAACCATTCATCTACAATCCTGTCAGACACTGCAACTTCTTGGGATCTTAATATACTTGGGAATTCTTCGCTTGCCTAACCCTTGGGCACGACCTACTTCCACACTAAATAAATATGACACCACCTACGTCTGCTGCACCTCTCCTGCCTATGGTATATAAGCGACTTCTCTGCTCATATGCTGTAAAAGGGACTTAGCTCGAGTGGTGACGTGTGCTTAGCTAACACATCACTCACACATCGACGATCTCGCCTCTCTCGAATTACCCCGTGTTGGGAGAGACTTCGCTTAGAGTAGTGCTTACTGGACCTTCGTCTTCCTCTCCACCATCAGGATTGGTGCGTCGGTGGTTGCCTACCCAAGGGCAGGAAGCCAGTTGCTGCCTGAATTCTCTTCACCTGTTGACTGCACGCCATACAGCCAGTCTCGCCGCCACTCATGATATACAGTGCTTCATCAAGCTACAGTTCACCTCCTCAGTGTCCACCGCCAGGCAAGTACGTGTGTCTACTTACACGTACTTGCCTAGCTGAGTACTCTCACTTTTTGGCCGATTGTCACCGCCAATTTCATCTTTTCCTAATTAGACGATGCCTTCGTTGCCTTCCACCTCCCACCCCCCATCCACTGTCCCCCAACCGCCCACACCTGCCTCTGCTTCTTCTAAATCCAATTCCTTCTCGCTAAACCTCAAATTCTCTAATCCTGATGCCACTATCTGTCCTGAAAATTTATTATATCAGATCACTGGTGCAGTCTTCAAAACCACCTCAGGCTTCAAACTCCTTGACAAACATTCCTACGAAACGTACTCCTCAAGCGATACCAGACAAAAACTTCTCAACGCAGGCTTCACCATCATTTGAACTCCTGAGTACCGTGCCAAAAGCACAGTCATTGCTAAACACGTAGACTACTCTCTCCTGACAGCCTATAACACAGACAAAGAAGACTTAATAAAAGATATCAGTACTAAGAACAAAGTCTCTGTTGACGATATTTACAGACCCGAAAACTCTACCATTCTCAAAATATGCTGTTCTACTCCTGCTGACCCCTCTACACTCTTCAGTCAAGGAATCTTTGCCAAGACCATCCGCATTCCTCCATACACTCTCTTCACTCCGAACTTCCACTCAATCACACAATGTCTTAAATGCTACAAATTCGGCCACGACAAAAACACATGCACATCTACACAAGTCTGCTCCAGATGTTCAGCAACTGGCCACTTCTGGAATACTTGCAACCTCCCCCTTAAATGTTCTAACTGCAGCGGGTCACACACTGCAGTTGCAAATTCCTGCCCTTCTAGAAAGCACATTCTCTCCTCCCTCAGAGCTAGCCAACCTCCCTCCCTCCCCAACCCCTTCCCTGCACCTCCCTCCCCTTCCATACCTCCCTCCCCTACCCACAATGTCTGGGCCTCCCCACGCACTCTTCTACTCTACACACATCAAACACCAACACAGACTACAAGCACTTCTCCTTCTACACCTACACCCACACTAGACTACAAAACTAACTGTCAACTCGCCACTGCTGCCCACTCTGCGATGGTAATCTCTCAAGCTTTCCAATCAGACTACTCACAAGTCCTTAACCTAATCTTGTCTGCTAACAATCTTCCCTCTTTAATTATCCCTCCTTCCTGCTTCTCTTCTAAGCCTCCTACAACCTCTCCCTCCTTCCTGTCTCCCACCCCCACATTTCCTACCCCCACCAGCTCTCCTCCTCCCCTACCACTCTTCACTACTTCTACACCTCCCACCAGCACCCCTACTGCTGCAGCTACGACCACCCCTCCCCCCACTTCCTTACCCAGTTCCTCATCCCCTTCCAAAGCTTCCACTTCCTCATCCCTTACCATAGCTCCCTCTTCCTCATCCCCTACCAAAGCTTCCACTTCCTCTGCATCCACCTACGCTCACTCCTCCACTCCTCCACCACAACCAAAACTTCATCCAGGTCCAACTCCATCTCCTCCAGACAAAATCCACTCAAACCTAAACCTGCCCCAACTTCTGACAGACAGACCAAAGAACATAAAAACAGGTCCATCTCTTCCTCCCCCTCCAGGAAATGGGTCCGTAGCACCTACAAACACACATCCACTGATGGCACCACTATCACGGGCTTTAATCCAAACTCCTCCCCCGACATTAACTTTGCTATGATGAAACCATTAAATCATGTTCGTGAGGGAAAAGTTCAACAGATAGGAGTAGCGAGCGAGTATATGGTAACGATAGTTTGATTGCCGGCTGCTTATTAAGGTAGGGTAAGTCTAGCTCTCGCTATCCCCCCCCCCCTTTTCCCCCACCCCAAAAGATGATGTGTCGGGCTCTGGCCAAACAGTAATCACTCGACTCACAGCTCCCAGCACAACTGTAAGTACAAGCCTGCTCCTATTCTAGTGGACTTATTGGTTGAAAGCTTCACTTTTGACGAATAATAAACTTAGTCATTTCAGCCTTGATCTCTATGTTAGATGTTTTAATAATCACCACGTCTTTTAGGTATTGTACTTATCATGGAGAGTGATTTCTTAAGCAGTGGGTAACCTGTCTCTCTTCCCAGCTTGGGATGACAGATTGGGTCACCTGCCAACCAACGAGAAGTATTGAAGGAGACGGACTAACGTCCCGAGACGTCACTCTATCTACCTGAGTAATTGTACGCCACCGCAGGACATAACCCCTCATCTTTGCAGGGGTACAGAACCTGCGTTCCTGCCATCTGGGCTGACTATTCAAGGCTAGAGACTCTGTGAAGAACTGGCTGTTGGGTTGTCACCAACACCTGTGACCCCCCCCTGTCTTGCGGTCAGAATACACACCCACCTTGGCCCCTTTATCTTTTTCACCACCTATGCTCGCCCAAACACTATTCTCAACATACACGACCTTTCCTTAGTCTTCAACTACACCAACACACCAACATACCTACTAGCTGATATGAATGCCAAACACACCGCCTTTCATCACACCAGTAACAACCAACTTGGTCACCAATTACTCAACTTCACAAACCACAAACACCTAGTTCATCTCGGCCCAGACTTCAACACCTTCCACAATCACACTGGCCAAGGCAAACCCGACGTCATTCTGGCAAACCGAGCCAGCTCTCTCTTTCAACACTACATATCACCTGGCCCTATTACAGGCTCTGATCACATTCCCATCATCTTACACATCTCCAACCCTATCCTCATCCCGGCCACACTTTCCTTCTCCTACAAGAACGCTGACTGGGATGCCTTCAAACAACACATAGATAATACTAACCTCACCTATGACTACAACAAACCCATCTCTGACATTGACACTCAACTTGCTCTCATCCAAGACACCATTACACAAGCAGCCAACACCGCAATACCAAAGAAAACCCACACCACTCGTTATTCCTTCAAACCCTCAATCAGAACAAGAAGACTAATTATCTGTTACCACAACCGCTTTCTCTACAACACACACAGATTTAATCAAGTCCGATTAGATCTCCCTTACCTCAGAAACAACATTCTACAGTCTAGACCAAGACCACAACAATCACTGGTCACAGCTCATACTACAAGCGGACAAACAGCTTATCAAAGACACCAAAGTCTTCTGGAACTTTATCAAAAATATCAGAGGCACCACTCCTACCAACAAATTCAAACATCATCCACAACAACACACACATCTCAGACCCGCAGGCTGCTACTAACATCTTCAAACACATCTGGGAGAACATCTTCCACCCTCACCCACCCCACCCTAACGCTATTCAACACATTCAGAACATAGAACACTGGAACAGTACACACACACACACACACGCAACAACACCAGACAGCCACATCCATCTGGACTCTTACCTCCTCCCAAGAACTTGACACTCCTTTTACCAACACAGACATTAAAGCTCTCCTCAGACACATTCCTCCCAAGGCCCCTGGTGCCTCTGGCCTAAACCATATTATCCTGAAACACCTTCCTGACTCTATCATTACTGCCTACACAAACCTCCTCAATGCCTCCCTTGCCTCTGTATACTTCCCTTCCCTCTTTAAAGCTGCTGCTGCTATCCTCCTTCCTAAACCCAATAAAGACCACTCTGACCCTAGAAACTATCGCCTTATCAGCCTCCTCGAAACTTTAGGAAAACTCTGAAAAACTCATCAATCATCGCCTTCGCAGATACCTGGAACACAACTCTTTACTTTCTGATGGTCAGTTTGGCTTCAGAACACACAGATCCACATAGGATGCCATCAACATCATCCTCAACTACATCCATATAAACACAAAACAATGAAACAGGACAGCCCTGGTTGCAAAAGACTTTGAAAAAGCTTTTGACACTGACACGAAGGGCTCAAGTACAAACTCTACACTAACTTTAACCTGCCTCTCACTACTCGTAAACTCCTCTGCAACTTCCTAGACGGACGTACCATGAGAATAAAATTCCAAGGCTGTTACTCTGACTACTTCACACTAAATGCCGGAGTACCCCAGGGATCTGTCCTCTCCCCTACCCTCTACATTTTATACACTAACGACATTCCAACACCTGTATACCACAACTCCATCACACTAGCCTATGCAGACGACATTACACAACTTATCACTCATGCCAATATGGATACACTCACACAAAACACAAAATGAGGTCGACAGGATAGCCATCTGGGAACAAAAATGGAGGATCAAAACCAATGCAGCTAAATCCAGCATTACGTATTTTAACTACAGGAAATGTGATCCTCCATTACCTGTCGAGCTCAGAACAGCTGACACCCGCACTTACATCCCCATCACACAATCTGTCACTGTCCTTGGCGTTAATCTTGATTACCTTCTTCGTTTACACGGACACATTCACTCAAGGCATGCAATAGCTAGCAAGGCCCTTGCGGGCCTCTATAAGGTGAAACATGCCTCTCAACGCACTAGACTACACCTCTACAAATCCCTAATACATCCTCTGATAACTTACTCTCCTCTAGCCCTCTCTTGCAGCAAAAACAAACTTACTTAAACTGCAGCGTGTCCAGAACAAGGCGCTGCGCTGGGTGCTTGATGTCAGATGGGAGGACTTCTCCACAAGCGAGACTCTCCATGCCCAATTAGACATCCCAGCGCTGAATCTGTACTGGAAGACGCTCAGTGACAGACAGATAGACAAACTTGAGACACGACATGACTACTGGACCTCTCTCCTTGACGAAGACATTTGCAGACCCACAAACCAACACAACCTTTTCTACTCCTTGCATGATCCTGCTCCTAACCATATTTACAAATAACCTTGAATTCATGACTCACGAAATCGTAATGACACGATTGCAAACAAACCATACCACGGGCGGGATTGAACCCGCGGTCAGAGAGTCTCAAAACTCCAGACCGTCGCGTTAGCCACTGGACCAGCTAGCCACAATAAGATTCGTCCAACTAGGTATATTTCTACACCATAGGAAGGTTAGCATAGGCACCACTGTGACCACAAATGCAAGTTTTTACAGACGAATCTCCAGCTAGCGTGGCCGTGACGAACTATAGCTCAAGTCCCCTCAATGCCATCAACATGACTCACGAAATCGTAATGACACGATTACAAACAAACCATACCACGGGCGGGATTGAACCCGCGGTCAGAGAGTCTCAAAACTCCAGACCGTCGCGTTAGCCACTGGACCAGCTAGCCACAATAAAATTCGTCTAACTAGGTATATTTCTACACCATAGGAAGGTTAACATAGGCACCACTATGACCGCAAATGGTGTAGAAATATACCTAGTTGGACGAATCTTATTGTGGCTAGCTGGTCCAGTGGCTAACGCGACGGTCTGGAGTTTTGAGACTCTCTGACCGCGGGTTCAATCCCGCCGGTGGTATGGTTTAACCTTGGATTCGCTGACAGGTACCTTCTATGACAGGTACCATTCTCTGACCCACTTTCGCCTTATCTTTTGGGTTAAGACATGGCTCAGTTCTACACTCCTCTCTAGCGCTAAACGTCGTATGTCCCTTCCTCCCCGCTCACCCCACCGGAGTCCCAAAAGAAGAGCCTGAATTTCTCTTCTCAATACACAAATAACCCGCACATAAAAGAGAGAAGCTTACGACGACGTTTCGATCCGACTTGGACCATTTACAAAGTCGCCTTCGCTGCTGGGTTAAGCCCTGGCTCTATTTCTACGACTAAGAACACTCCTCTCCAGGACTATTCTTCGTCTGTCCCGTCTTCCCCGCTCATCCCATTTGGAATCTTACCTGAACTTTCGTTCGTTCGTTCGTTCATATGCTGTATTCTATTCAAGAATGACGGACTGACCACATCGACTCAAGGTTGAGGGATTGATTACCTCATTCTCCTCCTGTTCTTCACGTTTCTCCTTTGTATGGACTGATGAAGCCACTGTGTGGCGAAACGTTTCCTCAATAAAGATACCCAAGAGTTGCACATGTGTCTAATTTATTAACAATGTAGTCGCTGGTCAAGACATGATCCCAGAACTCTCGCCAGCCAGACGCTGTGGACATCCACCGCACCAAGTACGTCACACAACCAGTAGAATCACATTCGAAGAAATGTAAGTTCAGAAACTATTTTCATTTTCCTCTCATTTGGATACCAGCCTCACGAACAGTACACACTGGATATCAATGCTACTACAGAAACAAGTGATTTTTTAAAGCTTACCTTCACTCCACAGTGGCCAGTGCTAAGGAAAACATGTCCAGGATTGTAATAATATGTCGCCATGAGTCTGACTGCCTTTTTTGGAGGCTGACGAGTCCTGAGCTCGAGCGTCGCCCAGTACCAGTACTGTTCAAATAACTTAGTTCCAGGCTAATTGACACCACTGTGGACCCATGGGCAGCCACTTCCATGTTCCAGCATCTCAGCGTGGCCATCCAGGGGAGTCAAATACCTGTTACATTCTTGGCTTGCATACTGCTTCGGATGAGCTGTAGGAGATTCATAATCTCATTTGGCATATTATTTAACACTAGCCAAACAACAGTCTATGCATAACTCAATATGCATCTTGGTAGCATGGGGAGAAACCATTACGGGGAAATGTGTAAAAAGTTTGGCTATGGGCAAGTGGTGAGGAGCAGCAGTTAGGTGAAAAGTTGTTTATCTTATTTTTTTTCTCGTGCATATATCGCTCACTAGTATTTATGTGCTTTATTAAGCATCAACTTGTAAGTCAAGTGTTAGATAAAATTAAAAAGTGAAATATCAACGTTAAAACTGAAATATTTGTATAAAATGATAATATGATAGATATTTGTGTCTCGATGGCGTCAGATAAACCCGCTTTGATACTCACTTTCTCACGCTCATTAGTAATTATGAATTTTATTATGTACCAGCTTATGTGTAAGGTTTATGGCTATACATATTATCACAATTTTACTTCGCAATTTCTATTAAATGAAGGAAATACAATAAAATACATTGGGGCTGTGACGGTTATCACGGCAACTGCATTACGGTATGATTTCTAACGAAATTTAGGAAAACAACTTTGCAAACAGTTTATTAAATCATAAAAGTGTTGTGTTGGTAGAAGACTGATAATGAACCTGCTATGCAATATTAAGGTTTTGGTGTGGTTCACCTTCCCTCACCTTCCTCCTGCCACCACACCTGGTTTACAGACACTCCTAGTACACACATTTCTTATAAATGTTATGACATACAGCATTCTACACTGATGGAAATGCTAGTTCTAAGCTTTAGTGAATTAGAATAATTTTATTATGCTGGTTTATGAAGGAGTTAGCTACAGCACTTGTGTAAATACTAAGTAAATGGCATGATTGCCGTGGTCGCCGCCAGTCACATGTTTGAGCAAAATTTAAATGACTTTTTTTTGGTGGGGGATCTTTTATTGTAGTTTCTTAATTCATCAGAATCTGCGATGTAATACATAAATAAATGCATTTCGGTCTCTGCGCGATCCCAGAAATGTATCGGCGTATTGCAACTTTAGTCCGCTGTGCCTGAGTGTGGAATGCAGATTAAGTTTCCATTGCTGTTTAATATTACCGTTGAGGATTTGAAGCAAATCATAAACGGTATTAACAAAATATCACTTGGAAACTGCTGTTCCATTTTCTTCAAGGAAATAGAATGGAAAATTATACATACAAATCCCAAAACTGTTTCAGACCATTAATCTTGAAGCCTCTCATTTCTGCAAAATCACGTTTCATCGTTGAGAGGTTGGTGCCACTCGGATCAGACGGTTACAAATTATCTGATGAAAACCAGTATTTCCATTTTCCCTAATTCTTCCATGAATATAAATCATATTGGAACCAACACGGGCCAAACAGTACAAAGTTTTCTTTAAGTAGGAATGACATACGTTCAAGGTAAGTAAGTTATATTTAGGTTTTTAGGAGAAAATGAGGAATAGCTTCACCTCCACACCAAGAATGACGCAATCTCTTCCAAAAAAAGGGAGTTGATTACAGTCTTGGATTAACATGACTCATGAAATCGTAATGACACGATTGCAAACAAACCATACCACGGGCGGGATTGAACCCGCGGTCAGAGAGTCTCAAAACTCCAGACCGTCGCGTTAGCCACTGTGGCTAGCTGGTCCAGTGACTAACGCGACGGTCTGGAGTTTTGAGACTCTCTGACCGCGGGTTCAATCCCGCCCGTGGTATGGTTTAGTCTTGGATTGTCGGTTATCAGATGAACAATAATACGAAAAGAACTTCCACTGAACTTCATTGACTTAAGATTAAGGGAGAGTGACATCTGTTAGGCTATCTATCTATGCACCTATCATCATTCTATCATGCAAGAGAAGCCACATGTCTATGGTGCGTATAACAAAATTAGCAGATTCTTGAATGTCACTACCGCCTGGCTCCGGCTGTGTCACTACCGCCCGGCTCCGGCTGTGTCACTACCGCCCGGCTCCGGCTGTTACCAGTATTCTGGGAGGTTGCATCATCATCAACTTTGCCAGATATACTATTGTCACACCTTGCGTCATGTGCTAGAATGCGATAAAATGAATGATTTTAGAGAAAACTCGTAAATTTTCAAGAAATATCAAAGTATTTTATCCACAGTGGCTCATTATCAGCCATTCTGGAAAAATATGCTGTTTTTGCCAACAGTGAGTAACGCATAACAACCTAAACTCGTTTAAATTTAAGCATAGCTTGCATAAATAACTCAACAAGATATAAACATGTAAATAGGTCATTACCACCGTAACTTGTTCGGCTATTAAAATTTGCGTCCCAGTCCCTGGATTCCTTAGAAACCTCTATAATCTTCTGACAACCTATCACCCACAGGATGGGGGATGGGGTGCATAATAAAAATTTTAAACTAACGTTAGGTTTGGTTACATGCAGTTATTTTACAGTGGTCTTGAGGGCACATAAAAAATACGTTCTAAGTTTTAACCCCGGAAAACCTAACAAAGACAGAACAGAAGAGACCTTCTTTATTTTTTCAGTAAATTAATTTGTTTAATAATGTTGGTACATAATATACAATCAAGGCGAAACTTCCATTGGAAAACTACATCACTAAAAGTTAAGTCGGCCAGAAGATTCATTCTCCGGGAGGCACACACCAGTTATTAATTTAATCCAAAATAATACTCCACGATTTTAAGATTTTAAAGTAACAAAATTGTACCTACACACTCCATTAACAATGCCAACCTTCTACTACGTTGATATTTTGAGGCTTATCAAGAGTCTTTCTAAAGTTATAGCATGAAGACCAATATCAACAATGGTCCGTATAATATTAAACAGAGGGCGACTAAACTTGTCAATTGTTACACCAGTCTTTCCCTTCTTATAGTTTACCAAGGTTGAGAATGAGAAGTCGATCGGATAAAGCATTCTAAGATCATAAACAAGAACCTTGTAAGAAGTTAGTAGATGAGAACACTGTTCTGCCTGTGGAATAAAATCTCACGAAGGTAATATTAAAGGCTCACTAAACTCTTGAAAATTAAGAATTCTATAAAAACATAATTTTGACTTTGATTTTCTATAAAATTATCAAATTAGCGCCTCTATACAGCTCAAATTCAAGGCAAAAATACTAATATTTATTATAAATTAGCGCTGTGTTGGAAACCAGTTCATTTAATAAAATTGGCAAATTAAATATTTACGCAGACCAAAATGAGAGCCAAGATTCCTTTTAATAAATCCCACTAACAAGGAAAGTTTGAAGCCTTTCAGAAAAGGCATTCTGCAGTAACTGATCCGTCTAACACCGTTCCAAATATTTTGACAATGTCAGTAAAATTTCAAAATTGCACCTAAACAGTCTAAACTTATAGGGTCATGATTCCTCATTTATTTATTGAAATGACATAAACTCCCTATTCATTTAATTAAAGTGGCAAATTATGTCAATGCGGCTTAATAAAACAATACAAACCATGAGCTCAGAAAAACACAGTTGAACTAAAAATTTGGAGTCGATGAGAAGAAGCTTCTCCAGATATTGCAGGAGTTAAAAGGTCATCAAATTTTTTACCTAATTTAGCATAATGACAGATTTACCCACACAGATTAAACTTAATGGCCACTATCATGTCCGTACGATGATTCAATCACTAAATAATGAAGCTGTCCAGGAGAGGTAGATTCAAATATTTTAACGTGATATGAAAGTAATAAAAATATTTTTACAAATAAAATTGGCGGTTGTGCACCAACACACTTCAGTTTCCTCCATCGCCGAAGTAGATGGAACCTTTTAAGCAATATTTGAAGCCGAACTGCAAACACTTTCGAAAGTTAAAGGTACCATTCCAGGTATATTGAGAGAGGTTATACAATATTGGTCAAACGGCACCGCACATGCCAGTACTTGCATGGATTTTCTCTCCTGTACAGTGAACCGGAGTTGAAAAGTTGAAGCCGATTGATTGAGTCGTTCAGAAGGTATAAACGAAGGTTTAGAGGATGATGTGAAAGAAAAATTAATACATTCAGCCAATTAAAGTCCCGTCTTCTGGTAACATAATACTGAACACTGTACTATGGGAACAACTTAATACTGAACACTGTACTATGGGAACAACATAACACTGAACACTGTACTATGGGAACAACATAACACTGAACACTGTGATATGGGAACAACATAACACTGAACTCTGTGATATGGGAACAACATAACACTGAACACCGTGATATGGGAACAACATAACACTGAACACTGTGATATGGTAACAACTTAATACTGAACACTGTACTATGGGAACAACATAACACTGAACACTGTGATATGGTAACAACTTAATACTGAACACTGTACTATGGGAACAACATAATGCTGAACACTGTACTATGGGAACAACATAACACTGAACACTGTACTATGGGAACAACATAACACTGAACACTGTGATATGGTAACAACTTAATACTGAACACTGTACTATGGGAACAACATAATGCTGAACACTGTACTATGGGAACAGCATAATACTGAACACTGTACTATGGGAACAACATAATACTGAACAATGTACTATGGGAACAACTTAATACTGAACACTGTACTATGGGAACAACTTAATACTGAACACTGTACTATGGGAACAGCATAATACTGAACACTGTACTATGGGAACAACATAATACTGAACAATGTACTATGGGAACAACTTAATACTGAACACTGTACTATGGGAACAACTTAATACTGAACACTGTACTATGGGAACAGCATAATACTGAACACTGTACTATGGGAACAACATAATACTGAACAATGTACTATGGGAACAACTTAATACTGAACACTGTACTATGGGAACAACTTAATACTGAACGCTGTACTATGGGAACAGCATGATACTGAACACTGTACTATGGGAACAACATAATACTGAACAATGTACTATGGGAACAACTTAATACTGAACACTGTACTATGGGAACAACTTAATACTGAACACTGTACTATGGGAACAGCATAATACTGAACACTGTACTATGGGAACAACATAATACTGAACAATGTACTATGGGAACAACTTAATACTGAACACTGTACTATGGGAACAACATAACACTGAACACTGTACTATGGGAACAACATAACACTGAACACTGTGATATGGGAACAACATAACACTGAACACTGTACTATGGGAACAACATAATACTGAACACTATGATATGGGAACAACATAATACTGAACACTGTGATATGGGAACAACATAATACTGAACACTGTACTATGGGAACAACATAACACTGAACACTGTGATATGGGTACAACATAACACTGAACACTGTACTGTGGGAACTACATAACACTGAACACTGTGATATGGGAACAACATAACACTAAACACTGTGATATGGGAACAACATAACACTGAACACTGTACTATGGGAACAACATAATACTGAACACTATGATATGGGAACAACATAATACTGAACACTGTGATATGGGAACAACATAATACTGAACACTGTACTATGGGAACAACATAATACTGAACACTGTACTATGGGAACGACATAACACTGAACACTGTACTATGGGAACGACATAACACTGAACACTGTACTATGGGAACAACATAACACTGAACACTGTACTATGGGAACGACATAACACTGAACACTGTACTATGGGAACAACATAATACTGAACACTGTACTATGGGAACGACATAACACTGAACACTGTACTATGGGAACAACATAATACTGAACACTGTACTATGGGAACAACATAATACTGAACACTGTACTATGGGAACAACATAATACTGAACACTGTACTATGGGAACACCATAATACTGAACACTGTACTATGGGAACAACTTAATACTGAACACTGTACTATGGGAACAACATAATACTGAACACTGTACTATGGGAACAACATAATACTGAACACTGTACTATGGGAACAACATAACACTGAACACTGTACTATGGGAACAACATAACACTGAACACTGTACTATGGGAACAACATAACACTGAACACTGTACTATGGGAACAGTATTCAGTATATGCGATACATGGTATAACACATTATTATAATTAATAAAGAGTGTAATAAAATGAGTCATATTTTTATTTAAAGATCTTCACTTATTAACACCAATATCTTGCTCTCAACCTCACCTAACATATGACTTACGTGAATTAAATAGATTTACTTCGAAAAAGATTAATGACAATAGGTATTAGAGGATTTTTTACGGTATTTATACTTTCCTCTTCTTGTACAGTGACTTTTAAAAATCCCCTTCCTCCACCTATATTTTCTCGGCCGAAATTGTCGGCAAAACAGATTATATTCAGTCAACTACTGCAATCAAGCCCAACCTTAAATGTTCCATTCAACACACACACACACACACACACACACACACACACACACACACACACACACACACACACACACACACATACACATACACACACAGATAGGGGAAGGACAAAGAAGACCGCAGACAGAGTATGGGCTAGGTGGCCAAAGACTGCAAACCTCGCTGAAGGAGAAAGATCTTGGAGTGAGTATAACACCGAGCATGTCTCCGGAAGCACACATCAACCAGGTAACTGCTGCAGCATATGGGCGCCTGGCAAACCTGAGAACAGCGTTCCGATACCTTAATAAGGAATCGTTCAAGACACTGTACAAGGTGTACGTCAAGCCCATACTGGAGTATGCAGCACCTGTTTGGAACCCGCACTTGATAAAGCAAGTCAAGAAACTAAAGAAAGTGCAAAGGTTTGCGACAAAGTTAGTTCCAGAGCTAAGGGGAATGTCTTATGAAGAGGTTAAGGGAAATCGGCCTGACGACACTAGAGGACAGGAGGGTCAGGGGAGACATGATAACGACATATAAAATACTGTGCGGAATAGACAAGGTGGACAAAGACAGGATGTTCCAGGGAGGGGACACAGAAACAAGAGGTCACAATTGGAAGTTGAAGACATAGATGAGTCAGAGAGATATTAGGAAGTATTTCTTCAGTCATAGAGTTGTCAGGCAGTGGAATAGCCTAGAAAGTGATGTAGTGGAGGCAGGAACCATACATAGTTTTAAGACGAGGTATGATGAAGCTCATGTAGCGGGGAGAAAGAGGACCCAGTAGCAACCGGTGAAGAGGCGGGGCCGGGAGCTAGGACTCGACCCCTGGAACCACAAATAGGTGAGTACAATTAGGTGAGTACACACACACACACACACACACACACACACACACACACACACACACACACACACACACACACACACACACACACACGTACACACACGCACACACACACACACAATCAAGGAAGAGGATCTTGGGATGAGCATCATATCGAGCACATCTCCTGAGGCACAAATCAACCAAGTAACTCCTGCAGCATACGGGCGCCTGGCAAATGTTAGAATAGCATATCGACATCTGTACACCGTGTACATCAGGCTCATATTGGAGTATACATCACCAGTGTGGAACCCACACCTGGTCAAACACGTCTAGATCCGGAGTTGAGAGGTTTGTCATACGAGGAGAGATTAAAGGAAACAGACCTGACAATACTGGAAGTCATGAGGAATAGGGGGGACATGATAACAACATATAAAAGACTGAGAGGAACTGACAAGGTGGATAGGGAGATAGGGACAGAATGCTTCAGAGATGTGACATAGCAATAAGGGGCACAACTGGAAGTTGAAAACTCAGGTGAGTCACAGGAATGTCAGGAAGTATTTCTTCAGTCACAGAATTGTCAGGAAGGGGATCAATCTGGAGAGTGATGTAGAGGGGGCAGTATCCATATATATATTTAAGAAGAGGATTCGAACATGGGTTCGAATCCTCGGTCAGCTGCAGTGTTGTTATTGATTCAATATCACTTGTTCGTGGTCACAATAATATATATATATATATATATATATATATATATATATATATATATATATATATATATATATATATATATATATATATATATATATATATATATGTGTGTGTGTGTGTGTGTGTGTGTGTGTGTGTGTGTGTGTGTGTGTGTGTGTGTGTGTGTGTGTGTGTATGTATGTATGTATGTAAAAAGAGAGCAAATGAGAGAGTGTGTGAGATGTTATCAACAAATTTTGTTGAAAATAAGAGAAAGTTTTGGGGCGAGATTAATAAGTTGAGGAAGCCTAGGGAACAAATGGATTTGACAGTTAAAAATAGGAGAGGAGAGTTATTAAATGGAGATTTAGGGGTATCGGGAAGATGGAGGGAATATTTTGAGGAATTGTTAAATGTTGATGAAGATAGAGAAGCTATGATTTCGTGTATAGGGCAAGGAGGAATAACATCTTGCAGGAGTGAATAAGAGCCAGTTGTGAGTGTGGGGGAAGTTCGTGAGGCAGTGGGTAGAATGAAAGTGGGTAAGGCAGCTGAGATTGATGGGATAAAGATAGAAATGTTAAAAGCAGGAGGGGATATAGGTTTGGAGTGGTTGGTGCTATTATTTAATAAATGTATGCAGGAGGGTAAGGTACCTAGGGATTGACAGAGAGCATGCATAGTTCCTTTGTATAAAGGCAAAGAGGGGATAAAGGAGAGTGCAAAAATTATAGGGGAATAAGTCTATTGAGTATACCTGGTAAAGTATATGGTAGAGTTATTATTGAAAGAATTAAGAGTAAGACAGAAAGTAGGATAGCAGATGAACAAGGAGACTTTAGGAAAGGTAGGGGTGTGTAGACCAAGTGTTTACAGTGAAACATATAGGTGAACAGTACTTAGATAAGGGTAAAGAGGTTTTTGTGGTATTTATGGATTTAGAAAAAGTATATGACAGGGTGAATAGGGGGGCAATGTGGCAGATGTTGCAGGTGTATGGTATAGGAGGTAGGTTACTGAAAGCAGTGAAGAGCTTTTACGAGGATAGTGAGGCTCAGGTTAGAGTGTAGGAGAGAGGGAGATTATTTCCCAGTAAAAGTAGGCCTTAGATAAGGATGTGTGATGTCACATTGGTTGTTCAATATATTTATAGATGGGGTTGTAAGAAAAGTGAATGCTAGGGTATTGGCAAGAGGTGTGGAGTTAAAAGATAAAGTATCAAACACAAGGTGGGAGTTGTCATAGTTGCTCTTTGCTGATGACACGGTGCTTTTGGGAGATTCTGAGGAGAAGTTGCAGAAGTTGGTGGATGAATTTGGTAGGGTATGAAAAAGAAGAAAATTAAAAGTGAATATAGGAAAGAGTAAGGTTATGAGGATAACGAAAAGAATAGGTGAGTAAAGACTGGATATCAGATTGGAGGAAGAGAGTATGGAGGTGAATGTATTCAAATATTTAGGAGTGGACGTGTCAGCAGATGGGTCTATGAAGGATGAGGTGAATTACAGAATTGATGAGGGGAAAAGGGTGAGCGGTGCACTTGGGAGTCTGTGAAGACAAAGAACTTCGTCCGGGGAAGCAAAAATTGGAATATATGAGAGTATAGTTGTACCAACGCTCTTGTATGGGTGTGAAGCATGGGTGATGAATGTTGCAACGAGGAGAAAGCTGGAGGCAGTGTTGTCACATATACCAGTGTTGTCACATACACCAGTGTTGTCACGTGCACCAGTGTTGTCACGTGCACTAGTGTAGTCAAATACACCAGTGTTGTCACATACACCAGTGTTGTCACATACACCAGTGTTGTCACATACACCAGTGTTGTCACAAACACCAGTGTTGTCACATACACCAGTGTTGGTACATACACCAGTGTTGTCACGTACATCAGTGTTGTCAAATACACCAGTGTTGTCACATACACCAGTGATGTCACATGCACCAGTGTTGTCACGTGCACTAGTGTAGTCAAATACACCAGTGTTGTCACATACACCGGTGTTGTCACGTGCATCAGTGATGTCACATACACCAGCGTTGTCACGTGCACCAGTGATGTCACATACACCAGTGTTGTCACATACACCATTGTTGTCACATGCACCAGTGTTGTCACATACACCAGTGTTGTCACGTGCACCAGTGTTGTCACGTGCACCAGTGATGTCACATACACCAGTGTTGTCACGTGCACCAGTGTTGTCACGTGCACCAGTGATGTCACATACACCAGTGTTGTCACATACACCAGTGTTGTTACATACATCATTGTTGTCACATACACCAGTGTTGACACATACACCATTGTTGTCACATGCACCAGTGTTGTCACATACACCAGTGTTGTCACGTGCACCAGCGATGTCACATACACCAGTGTTGTCACATACACCATTGTTGTCACATGCACCAGTGATGTCACATACACCAGTGTTGCCACACACACCAGTGTTGTCACATACACCAGTGTTGTTACATACACCAGTGTTGTCATATACACCAGTATTGTCACGTACATCATTGTTGTCACATATACCAGTGTTGTCACATGCACCAGTGTTGTCACGTACACCAGTGTTGTCACATACACCAGTGTTGTCACATACACCAGTGTTGTCACATACACCAGTGATGTCACATACACCAGTGTTGTCACATACACCATTGTTGTCACATGCACCAGTGTTGTCACGTACACCAGTGTTGTCACATACACCAGTGTTGTCACATACACCAGTGTTGTCACATACACCAGTGTTGTCACATACACCAGTGTTGTCACGTACACCAGTGTTGTCACTCACACCAGTGTTGTCACATACACCAATGTTGTCACGTGTCTACCTAGAGGGTATTCCGGGGATAAACACCCTCGCGACCCGGTCCACGACTAGGCCTCCCGGTGGATCAGGGCCTGATCAACCAGGCTGTTACTGCTAGCAGCACGTGGTCCAACGTACGAACCACAGCCCGGCTGATCCGGCACCGACTTTAGGTATCTGTCCAGTTCCCTCTTGAAGGTAGTCAGGGGCCTATTGGTAATTCCCCTTATGCTTGTTGGGAGGCCTTTTAACAGTCTTGGACCCCGGACACTTATGGCGTTTTCTCTTAGTGTACCAATGGCGCCTCTACTTTTAATTGGGGGTATTTTGCATTGCCTGCCCAGTCTCTTACTTTCGTAGGGAGTGATTTCTGTGTGCAGATTCGGGACCATTCCTTCTAGGATTTTCCAAGTGTAGATTATGATATATCCCTCTCGCCTGCCTTCCAACGAGTACTAGTCAAGTGCTTCCAAGCGTTCCCAGTAGTTGAGGTGCTTGATGGAACTTATACGTGCAGTAAAGGTTCTCTGTACACTCTCTAGATCTGCAATTTCACCTGCTTTGAATGGAGATGTTAATGTACAGCAGTATTCCTGCCTAGAGAGAACAAGTGATTTGAAAAGGATCATCATTGGCTTGGCTTCTCTTGTTTTGAACGTTCTCATTATCCATCCTACCATTTTCTTTGCACTTGTGATCGTGGCACTGTTGTGATCCTTGAAAGTGAGATTCTCAGACATTACCGCTCCCAGATCCTTTAAATTATTTTTCCGCTCAATTCTATGGTCAGAGTTCGTAGTACACAAAGTTTTTAGTATACTCAGTGTCGTCAAATGCTCCAGTGTTGTCACGTGCATCAGTGTTGTCACATACACCAGTGTTGACACATACATCAGTGTTGTCACGTGCACCAGTGTTGTCACGTGCACCAGTGTTGTCACATACACCAGTGTTGTCACGTGCACCAGTGTTGTCACATATACCAGTTTTGTCACATGCACCAGTGTTGTTACATGCACCAGTGTTGTCACATACACCAGTGTTGTCACATGCACCAGTGTTGTCACATACACCAGTGTTGTCACGTGCACCAATGTTGTCACATACACCAGTGTTGTCACATGCACCAGTGTTGTCACATGCACCAGTGTTGTCACATGCACCAGTGTTGTCACATACACCAGTGTTGTCACATACGCCAGTGTTGTCACATACACCAGTGTTGTCACATGCACCAGTGTTGTCACATGCACCAGTATTGTCACATACACCAGTGTTGTCACATACACCAGTGTTGTCACATACACCAGTGTTGTCACATACACCAGTGTTGTCACATACACCAGTGTTGTCACATACGCCAGTGTTGTCACATACACCAGTGTTGTCACATACACCAGTGTTGTCACATGCACCAGTGTTGTCACATGCACCAGTGTTGTCACATGCACCAGTGTTGTCACATACACCAGTGTTGTCACATACGCCAGTGTTGTCACGTACACCAGTGTTGTCACATGCACCAGTGTTGTCACATACACCAGTGTTGTCACATACACCAGTGTTGTCACATGCACCAGTGTTGTCACATGCACCAGTGTTGTCACATACACCAGTGTTGTTACATGCACCAGTGTTGTCACATACACCAGTGTTGTCACATGCACCAGTGTTGTCACATGCACCAGTGTTGTCACATGCACCAGTGTTGTCACATACACCAGTGTTGCCATGTGCTTCGTAAAACACTAACTGTACTAGAAAAAGGTTTCCAGCTGCTCCACATGTGTGTTGCGATCTAATGATTAACACATGGTCTTTTTCCAGACTAATTAACATAACCTAACTGGTTTGCGTGTCCCAAACTCTGGCTGGGATGCCAAACATTATTATTGAAGCTATCAAACAGGTTTGCTTTGTAAGGTATTCACAAAAATCAGCTGTCATTACGTAGGATCCAAATAACTTACAGCAGACAAAAGCGAGAAGCCTCTGGCTGATGAACAAGAGCTTTGTGAAGACATTATGATTGGTAAAGCGCTACACACGTTTAACAACGTGTGTAATCACTATTTTTTAATAATCTTTTAAAACTTGTAGGGGATGAGTTCCTGGTCCAGATTTATGACTTGTCTCTTATTAAGTTTGTCCTCGTGCTCCTGTCCCGAGTCAGCGTTTAAAACCGTGTCATTGTTCAGCGTCTTCCAGATGTGTAACTGATGGCAGTATCATGAACTAAATATCAGACACTGGAAACCTCTATGGCCCATGCGATCTTCCTTCATAATAAACGAATTAGACGCGTGTGAAACATCTGGGTATTTTTATTTTGTAGATGTTCCACCAACAAATGACTTTATCAATACATGACATAAAGGGGACAAAGTAAAAGAAAAGGCAGTCATTCCGTCAGAATAGCTGAATTATATACAGGAGACAGCAAAAGATAAGGTAATGAGTCCATGAGGAGCAGTTATGAGTACCATAATCTTGATGAATCTGAAGTTCTGTATTAAAGATGGACGCTTATGTACCGGCATCAGATGAGGTGCAGCAGATGAAGGCATTGCCACTGGTAGGCGGGGTCTACCTATGGAAGTTAAGCTCAGAGTCGGTCCTGAGGTCAACAAGCAGGTTGTGACATGGCCTCTGTATCAAGTTTCCATGATGTGGCTGTGTCTGACAATCATACTTGTATGTCAGCGAACTTGTTTCTAATTCATGAATATGTAGGCACTCTACTACTGACATACTTTCATAATAAACTTCAGCTAACATATATTGACAGTTTTCCTTACCATACAACAGATATTTTCAAGTCACATACAAATCTCTTTGTGGCTTAATAAATCCCACTAAGTGGGAAAAAGGCTGTCAATGAAGGACCACTTTATACTGCATTTGGGTCTATTTTTTCATCATATTAGTATTTAATACATGTCTCCGCAGCGCTAATGAACGGGCTGTACAGCTGCAAAAAAAGTTTTTACAGTCTGTAGGAGTACTGAGCCTCTATCGTTCGTTGCTCTGAATGACACAAGTTTAGGGATTCATAGATTTGAAAATATTCTACAGAGGTACCAGGAGCTGGGCAGCGGACTTCCTAGTCGAGGTTGACCCAGTAATGTACGTTATCGTGTATATTAAAAGTTTTAATTCCCTTCGATCTTGCGGAAGATACAGCTTTCTCATTATTTTGTTGGTTTTAGAAGAAATTATTAGAAGCGGAGTAGCGCTGAGCGCTGAGTCTCTTCTGACAGTGCGAGCCGCTGTCTTGATGCTCACATCAAAGGGGTGTCTGGATGTCCATAAAGGGCTCATGGTCGAAGGAAACTGAGCTACTGCTCCTCTTCAATGGATCAAACCTAATTATGTCCTGTTCCTTACATATTCTTGTGGCTACACGGGGACTGATACACATCACTACAGCAAGACTGACTATTATATGTGGCTTCACAGTGTATATACACCGAGAGATGTATATACTTTTGGAGTTTTCATTTATTTTTCTAGTGAACAAAAACAAATTAATATTAGTGTACAGATGACTTGTAGCATTAATTATTTCAAGTTAGATGTGTTTAAAATATAAAAAATCAGCTCCCACGTGATGCCAGATATTCGCACATACAAAAATTATAAGATAGCAGGTGTCAACTCGGGGGATCCAACACTAAATCTTGCAACTTAAAAAGAAGTTTTCAGTAACTAGTCAATGGAAATAAGTTGCAGAGAGCACTTCATCAACACCTATTATACTTTGCTGGAGAGGAGAGCAGTATAGGAAAGTCTCTTCACTCCTGCTGTCCCATTTTACCGAACAGCAAATAGATACCTAACTGATAGCCAAGACGAGGATGGATGGGAGAGGGGTGTTCTAAGGATGGTATCCTATCAGAGGCTACCAAAGAGCAGCAGAATTCATGGGAGAGGAGAGAATTATTGCAACCAAGAGGAACAAAGGAACTTTACAATAGGCCTATTTTCCCATGCCATGAAGGTCCTACTCTCAGGGTCTTATGCACTACTCTTTTGTTAGATTTGCTTTTTTAAATAAGAATAATAGAAGAAGAATCTGTAGGAGGAAAAGAGGGACGGATGGAGAGACATATGAGAGGAAAGAGAGAGGAAGGTAGAGTTTAGTGATATGTGGGAGGGATTAAAGAAGGAATGAGTGGAAATGAAGGGAAGAGGGATATGTGGAAAAGACCGAAAGG
>NC_091292.1:37255901-37300901 GCF_038502225.1 Cherax quadricarinatus
GTCACCCGATCATGTCAAAGACAGTCTTATTATAACATAATTTAAGAATAAAGGAAATCTTTATCTTGATTTATTAACATTATTAAGGGTAGAGGATAAAACATGAATAATTGTGTATGCAGAAATATAACTTTGCAGATATAACACAAGGACCCACTGAGAGTAAGTTACATTGTTTGACTTTATCAGGTAATATCTAAATTCTATATAATTTACTGCGTAATACTAACTCTAAAGCTTAAAAGTAATAAGTTCTAAATTAAAAATGATCTTGATCACATCTTATTAACCACACTTTACCCTTAACCAGACCCTGCATGACCTCTGCGGGTTTACAGCCTCCTCATGAATATAATATGATAATTAATCTTGTTGCAACTAAGCACCTCGCAGAGAACTACATTACAGTAGCAAGTATCGTGTCCAACCTCGTTACACGCAGCATTCACTTCCTTGAGTACCTCCCGTAGTGCTAGGGTTGTTGTGCCCCTGGCGTACCCAGCACCGGGGCCCCGGTGCACCCAGCACAGGAGCCTCTCAGAGTACCAAGCATAGGACCTCCCACAGGATACCCAGTACCGAGCATCCCAGGACACCAAGTACAAGTGCTATGTTGCTGAGCCGCAGTTTACCCAGCACTCTTCAGCACTTCAATCAGTATGGTTGGTGCTTTTTTAACACTGATCAGTTTAACAGACTGTTATCCTACATCAGCTCATTTCAAAACCCAGCATTATCCAGGGCATATTACCACCCTCTGGGATGCGACCCACACCAGTCGACTAACACCCGAGTACATACAGCCAAGTGAACAGGAGCAGCAGGCTTAAGAAAACTTGCCTAATATTTTCACCCGTGTCGAGGACCGAACTTCGGACACTCATATGTGAGCAGAGAGAGTTGCCAACGGAGCCACGGAACTTTAGCCAAGGAGTTGAATCAAATATAATTATTCCCTGTTCTCATGGGTTGTATGACTTACAAACAGAAAGATTCCCAACAGAGTAATAATGCTAATAATGGCAGCATAACTTTGATATACTTTTGATGAGTTTCAAGAGTTTTTCCTACTCCCTGAGCCCGGCCATGGGCCAAGCTCGTCTGGTGCTTACCTGGTCAACCAGGCTGTTGCTGTTGCTGCTGGTGATCCGCTGACCCACATATCCATCAGCGCCTGGTTGATGAACTTTCTTCATGATTGCCACAAATTATTTCACAAGTTTTATTATACAAATATTACACATGTATTACGCATGCATTGTACATGTATTATACCTGTATTCAATAATGATAAATTAGCCAGATATGTTCTAGGATAATCCAGCAAAGTGTGACTTATATCCATTGTCGCTGCCCGTCTTCAAACATAAACATCATGCGTGGGTATATAAACAGAAACATCGTACGTGGGTATACCAACTCAGGCATTGTGAATGGGTGTACCAACTTAAATATCGTGTAAGTGTACACCAATTTAAACTTCGTGTGGTTATACCAACTTAAATATGGTGAATAGATATACCAAGTTTAACATCGTGTATGAGTATACCAGCTTTAACATCGTGTATAGGTATAATTGAACATTAAAATGGTATAAAATACCGACAGGTTGTTAGGTAAGACACATATGCAACAGTTAGGTATCTTTATTTCGAAACGTTTCGCCTACACAGTAGGCTTCTTCAGTCGAGTACAGAAAAGTTGATAGAAGCAGAAGAGACTTGAAGACGATGTAATCAGTCCATCACCCTTAAAGTTTTGAGGTGGTCAGTCCCTCAGTCTGGAGAAGAGCATTGTTCCGTAGTCTGAAACAATTGTTTCAGACTATGGAACAATACTCTTCTCCAGACTGAGTGGGACTTGCAAATTAGTGGATAGAGTTATCAGAGCTTATTTCTTGGGTAGCACTGAAAATTGGGTTGTTTTGTTAGTGGGATGGATTGTAAAGAACCTGCCTAGTATGGGCCAACAGGCCTGCTGCAGTGATCCTCCTTTCTTATGTTTCTTATGTTCTTATGAACTGTAATGCGTGTGATAAAATAAGTCCTTTTTTGATAAATTAGACACATGTGCAACTCTTGGGTATCTTTATTGAGGAAACGTTTCGCCACACAGTGGCTTCATCAGTCCATACAAAGGAGAATCTTGAAGAATAGGAGGAGAATGAGGTAATCAGTCCCTCAACCTTGAGTCGATGTGGTCAGTCCATCAATCTTGAACCATTCATCTACAAACCTGTCAGACACTGCATCTTCTTGGGATCTTAATACTTGGGAATTCTTCGCTTGCCTAATTCTTGGGCACGACCTACTTCCACATTGAATAAGTGTTACACTGCCTCTGACTGCTTCACCTCTCCTGCCAACGGTTTATAAGCTCCTTCTCAGCACGTATGCCGTATTCTATTCAAGATTGATGGACTGACCACATCGACTCAAGGTTGAGGGACTGATTACCTCATTCTCCTCCTATTCTTCAAGATTCTCCTTTGTATGGACTGATGAAGCCACTGTGTGGCGAAACGTTTCCTCAATAAAGATACCCAAGAGTTGCACATGTGTCTAATTTATCAACATGTCGGTTCTCTGAACCATTCATCTACAAAGTCCTTTTTTGGGAAGACAGGTCCTCAAAAGGCTGTAAAGTTGCTGTGGTAACATTAACAATTCAGTACCGAATGCTGAAGGAATAAACGTAATGCCCAGCGAGACAAATAACGGGCACGCTGCACTACCGTGCTGAGGACACTGCTGATTCACGTCTTACTGCTGACTCCATACTAAGACCCACGAGTGTGCCACTTACAAGGAAGCTCTAGAACGATCACTCCAGCAGCGTGGGGTAATAATACCAAGATACATCAGCAGCGACCTGGGAGCAAGATATCCTCAGTGTGAAGATGTACTTCACATCAAGTACCTCATCGCGTAGCGGCTTTGTGACACGGTATTAATTAGGTGTCAGCCGTATCTGGCCACCTGCAGGACGCTACCCCCGTCCCTCCTCCATGCCGCCAGTTCCCTTAACCCTCTTCCATTTCCCCTTCATCCTACTTTCTGAATATATTAATGATTTTAATTTCTCTGGTTTTAGCCCTGAATGGCCCCATCCCCCTTCCCTTTGGCTATTAGTGTTTTTGTAAATATCACAAAAAATAATAATGCTACATTTTCCCCATTCCCTTTTCATTATAAACTTTTCCTCCATCATCGGTGAGTTGTTTATTCTATTAAAAACCAGTTGTGTTTCCGCTACCCGAGAAAAATGTCCCGGTATCCTATTAGACCAGCCTCCTCTACCTCCATGTACGCATGAGTAATATTGCAGACCTCAACAAGAGTTTCTAATGCACTATTAGATGCCAGAGCTTACTAGGAAACAAACTAGTACTTCTTCTCTAATAACTAGCCTATAATTAGCCATAACAAATTGAATAAATTACCGTTCAGTAATAGTAATCAGGAGAATATTTCTTGTTTGTGGGCACATCGAGGTGCTGTTGTTTGAAGGTTAAAGCAAAAAGAACAGATACTCACACAATTATTGTTTTGAAACCTAACTTAGTTTAATGTCTAGGATTACATAAAAATTAAATAACAGTCTAGATGACCTACTCACAACGGAGTATAAGCTAAATTAATGATACATTGTGTTAAAATAACATGACTGGGCAAATGACACAGCGTATATAATGGAGCAATAACAGGAAGACTTGATACATCAAGGATATATTTATCCTGTCATGGTCTTGAAGGCAGAACAAATGTTACTGCACAGAAACAGCACTGTCGAAATATTGCAACATGAAGTTGTCAGGAATAAATGAATGCTGCTTTCGCACTGTCTTGATCTATGTTGCAGCAAGCAACATAGATCAGGACAAAATTGAGACCTAACCTGCCTATCAGTAAATATGAGAGAGGCCACACTAACACCAAAATACCTTAATTACTGAGACTAGGTTCGGTAATTTCTTTAACCAAAACTTCGGCAGTGCCTAGATGATGAGCAGTGTTCAAAATAATAAGTGTGTGCAAGTGTCATACGAGACACTAACATACAAATGTAAAATAAAAACTTCCTTAACCTAAATATTTTTTTCAGTGGAGCACAATTCATATAGATTTAAGACATACTGCTTGTCTCACGGACATTCTCGAATACCAGCGACAATAACAATAGCATACAGCAATACAGGTGGGGGGCGAGGAACAGCAAGAGGTCGTCTTCACTTCATTATGACTAGTTGGTGTCTCTGCAGGTATGCACGGTGAAGGGAAAAGCCCTGGGCGTTGACAACACGATCAACTTGCTAAAACTACTAACGTACAATGAGCAACCGCAGTAAAGTGTCTGAGCTGGTGACCTGAAAATAAGAACTCAGATTCACCCAGTAAGCATCGTAATGAAATATACGAACGCATTCTACTTAATTAAGTATTATAAAGTTTACATAGCCTAATTAATAATAATAAGTACTTCTAAATTTTATGTGCAACAGCTTTTAAAATGTTATAAAAATGCATTAAAATATTATGAAGACGAATATTTCCGTCCTATATGAGAATGAAAATAAGCAGTTAACTATAATATGAGTTTAGCACAGAAACATATATAAATCATACACTAAATAAATAATCATTCAAGGTACGTTACATGTACTTACATATCAGCATTGAGGATTTAAAACAAATTAGATCATTCACAAGTTATCACAAGGAAATGAGAATCCCATTTTTTTTTCAAAAAAAAAAAAAAAAAATGGCAAATGGCCTTCGACAGCGCAAAATCAATTCGTTTCTTTCATTGAATGAGATAAATCAGCTCTGTAAGGTTCAAGCCAATCAAAAGATGCAATCTCTGGTTACTGCACAGAGACTAATATCCCAGAAAGCATCAGCACTAAATTTCAAACCACTTAGAAGGTGCACTCTTAAGGTATGGACGTCGATGATTTGAAGCCTATCGGAAGAGGCATTATAACATGGAAACTAGGATTTTAATTTTTGCAGTTTCTTCAGTAAAATTAGCAAGTTGGCACCTAATCATTTCAAGCTCTTCTCTAAGTACAACGGAAGTATTCAAGGTTTAAAGCAAATCTGGATAGGATTTTCCCAGCAACTGGACAGAAACCAATGTGTTTAGTAAAACTAATAAATTAGAACTTAAACAAATTAAAATCAATGTAAAACTTCCTTCCAATTATCACATGTAATCCAGCAACTTAATTTTTTAAACAAGCAGTAAATAAATTGTCAAATTCGCATTGTCAGTCTCGACCTAAACCTTCAAAAGATGCATCAATCACTGCAGACTGAACCCGTTCAAAAGAGGCTTACCCGACATTTTAGGGAAAATAATGTCACGCTTCTTAAAAATAATGTTTGCACACTGACATTTACACACTTCAATAACAACCTCAGACTTCTTTAAGTAGGATACATTAGTTATCACATAGATGCCAAATTCAGGAATGTTCTAAATAAAATTGACCATGGGGCGCCTGCACATGTCAAGACTTGTGTAAACTGAACTGAACTGAAAAGACTCTCAGGTAAGACCCACAAATGGGTGAACGGGGAAGTGGGAACAGACGAAGAATAATCGGTGAGTGGAAGGTCTTCAGTCGTAGTTAAAGAGCCGAGCTAAACCCAGCTTGTGTGAACATTTCCCTGGTTACAGTAAACTAGTGTTGAAATTTTAAGCAGATCATAATAGACGTTAGTAGTACTGATTTCTACAGAGCGGTCCCTTCTACAGAGCGGTCCATTTCCTGAGCGGTCCCTCCTGAAAAGGCCTTCTACAGAGCGGTCCCTTCTACAGAGTGGCTCATTCCTGAGCGGTCTCCTTTTCACACCTATATGCTAATGACCATGACCCCACCCACGACCCCACCCACGAACCCAACCACGACTCCATCCATGACCCCACCCACGACCCCACCCACGACCCTCCACCCTCAACCCCTCACCCACGCCCCCACCCACGACCCCCACCCGCGCCCCCTGCGCCCCCCGCCCTCGCGCCGACCCCCGCGCCCGCCGCGCCCTCGCGCCCGCCCGCGCCCCTCGCGCCCGCCCGCGCCTTCTGCTGCGCCTTCTGCAGTGTCGTCCGGATCGCCCCCGCGCCCCGAATTTTTTTCCGATTTTTTTCGATTTTTTTTTGAATTTCTTGTGCTCTCCTCGGATCAAGTTTTTGGATTCCCCCCTCTGGGTATAAACATTCAAAATGGACTCCCACTTTCACCCGAAATTTTTTTTTCTCGATAATACAGACTCCATCTCCTTGGATCAAGGTTTTCTCGATAATACAAAGACTCCATCTCCTTGGATCAAGGTTTTTTGGGTTCCCCCCTCTGGGGGTAAGCATTTCAAAATAGGCTCCCACTTTCACCCCAAATATTCCTGCTCTACTTCCTTGGATCAAGGTTTTCTCGATAATGCAAAGACTCCACTTCCTCGAATCAAGTTTTTTGGATTCCCCCCTCTGGGGGTAAGCATTCAAAATGGGCTCCCACTTGCATCCCAAATTCCCTGCTCCAATTCCTTGGATCAAGTTTTTCTCGAAATCAAAGACTCCAACTCCTTGGATCAAGTTTTTCTCGATAATACAAAGACTCCATCTCCTCGAATCAAGTTTTTGGATTCCCCCCTCTGGGGGTAAGCATTCAAATGAACTCCTCCTATGGGGCATGGTACTCTCTCTTACTACAGGTCTAAACAAGTGTGACGTCACCCCACCTGTGTTTACTCGGCGGTCAGTGACGTCACGTGATGACCTCACACATACAAGCTGAATCTTGTCGACTTCCCCCTATGTCAGTGACGTCACGTGATGACCCCGCACACAGGCTGAATCTTGTCGACTTCCCCGTACACATTTTTTCACTCTTAACCCAGGATAACCCAAATAATTTCACATTTTTTTCGTTAATACCCACAACAATCCACAATTTCTTTACAAAATACAACACAAGTCTAGACATTTTACTCGCTTTAACTGTTTAATCAGAAAAAGTCACCACAACACTTATAACCACTTTTTCGATAAATTCACTAGACACAATTTTACATATTACGAAGTTAATACGCACACACACCGCACTTTACTTTGAACACCTTCAAAACACTCTCATAAATCCTTTGAGTACTCCCAAATACACCACTGAATACTACTAAAAACACCACTGAATACAGTCAAAACACCACCAAAATCACCATAAATTAAGATCAACATAACAGACTAACACCCATTTTCACTCAAATCCCCTCAAATCATTATAACCAAGACGATTACCAATTTCTGTGAGTACACTCACCTCCAACTAAGATATAACATGAGTGCAAAAAACATGAACACAATCCGAGCACACACGAACACATATAACAGAATCACTTCTTTTTCGGTATCTCTAGTTCGACAACAACGCCCACAACCCACAATACCCACAACGCCCACAACCCACAACACCCACATCCCACAATTTTTTCTCGTTTTAACTAATTTCATCAGAAAAAGTCACAACAACAACCCACAACTCATAACCACTTTTTCGGTATCTCTAGTTCGACAACAACGCCCACATCCCACAACACCCACATCCCAAAACACCCACACCCCACAATATTTTCTCGTTTTAACTAATTTCATCAGAAAAAGTCACAACAACAACCCACAACTTACAACCACTTTTTCGGTATCTCTAGTTCGACAACAACGCCCACATCCCACAACACCCATATCCCACAACACCCACAACCCACAATATTTTCTCGTTTTAACTATTTTCATCAGATAAAGTCACAACAACAACCCACTTATAACATCTTTTTCAGCATCTCTAGTTCGACAACATTAATAACAACCCTCATCACTTACCAATTTATTCACAATTTATTCGATACAATTTTTTCCCCTTCTTTTTACTGAATCTTAAAATGTAATACACATTCCTCCCTACATTACTAAAATTCTAATAAAATCCTCTCCATACCCATCTCCTTGTATCCACATAAATTGATATTATACTCACAACAACTAATCTCACTACCCAACTACTGCGACATGTTTCAACACCCTCCATTCTTTTCCAATGTATCATAACTTTTCAATTCTATAATTTCTTTTTAAAATATTCACACATTACCTTTATTTTCAGTAAAATCCCCTCCCCCATATTTCATTAAATTTCTAATACAACCCTCCCCATACCCCTCTCCATCTCACCCACATTTCTTCACATAAGAACATAAGAACATAAGAACGAAGGAACACTGCAGAAGGCCTACTGGCCCATGCGAGGCAGGTCCAAGTCTCCTACCGGCTTAAGCCAATGCACCCAACCTAGTCAGGTCAGGTCACATTGACTTAAGGGAGGAACACGGCAACCGACCTGGTAGCACAAGCTATCAGGTCTAACTCACACCCACCCACATCTACTCATGTATTTATCCAACCTATTTTTAAAGCTACACAACGTTCTGGCCTCTATAACAGTACTTGGGAGTTTGTTCCACTCATCCACAACTCTATTACCAAACCAGTACTTTCCTATATCCTTCCTGAATCTGAATTTTTCTAACTTAAAACCATTGCTGCGAGTCCTGTCTAGGCTAGATATTTTCAGCACACTATTTACATCCCCTTTATTTATTCCTGTCTTCCATTTATACACCTCAATCATATCCCCCCTAATTCTACGTCTTTCTAGAGTGCAGTTTCAGGGCCCTTAGTCTATCCTCATAGGGAAGGTTTCTGATACATGGGATCAACTTTGTCATCCTCCTTTGTACATTTTCCAGAGAATTTATATCCATTCTGTAATACAGTGACCAAAACTGTGCAGCATAATCTAAATGAGGCCTAACCAAGGATGTATAGAGTTGAAGAACAACCTGAGGACTCCTATTATTTATGCTTCTTGATATGAAGCCAAGGATTCTATTAGCTTTATTGCGAACACTTATGCACTGTTGTCTTGGTTTCAGATTACTGCTAACCAGAACTCCTAAATCTTTTTCGCAATCCGTAATATTAAGATCTACATTATTTAGTTTATATGTGGCATGGTTATTGTCCTGTCCAACATTTAGAACTTTGCATTTGTCTATATTAAACTGCATCTGCCACTTCTCCGACCACTGCATCAGTCTATTCAAATCTTCCTGGAGTGCTCGAATGTCCTCGTCAGAATGAATTCGACGGCCTATTTTGGTGTCATCGGCAAACTTGCCGATGTCGCTCTTTATGCCCTCATCTATGTCGTTTATGTAGATTGTGAACAGCAGGGGGCCCAACACTGACCCCTGTGGAACACCGCTCGTGACGCTTCCCCACTCTGATTTCTCCCCATTTATGCAAACTCTCTGCTGCCTATTTGTCAACCATGCCTCTATCCAGGAAAAAAATTCTCCTCCTATTCCATGTGCTTTAATTTTCCTCAATAGTCTCATAGGCATTTCACCAATGGCCTTCTCAATCGAGTCTGCAAGTGCTACCACCCCAGCCCCAGAGAGATGTACCCCATCCCTTGCATACATATCATGTTTGCCATAAAAGTTGTTCCAGTTGTCAATGAATGGGATTGCAAGTTCCTTGCAGTATCTGTCTCGCCAGCAATTTACACCAATTGCCCTAGACAACCATTCATTTCCTACTCCCCTTCTAGGCAAGATGCTACATATGATTGGGATCCCTCCCTTAGACTTAATGAAATCTATAGCTGACCTGTACTTATCTAGCAGCTCTTCTCTCCTACCCTTCCCAATATCATTTCCACCAGCACTGAGACAGATAATGGGTTTGTTCCCATTACCTGACATGATATTATCCAGCCTGTTGACAATGTCCCCAACACCAGCTCCAGGGAAGCACACTCTATCTCTCATCTTCTTATTCCTATTACAAAAAGCACGGTCAATATATCTTACCTGAGAGTCACCAACCACAAGAATGCGCTTACCTCCATTAGCAGGGGCAGTAGTACCCTTACCTTCACTGGCCACAAGTACATTCATCCTGAAGAACAGAGAAGCGATTTCCTACCTTCAGATCTTCACTTTTAACTTTCCTTACTCTGATGCGCCTCCCATTACTGTGAACCACTCGCCACTTGTAGCAGGTGCTGGACTGCACCTCACTGCTGGTAGCCGTTGCTACCTCCCCAACTACAGCCTCCTCACAGCGAGAGACAGACTGCACCTCACTGCTAGAAGCCTCATTCCCCACAACTCCAGCCACCTCACACACTCTCCCAGACCCATTGAGGTGGACCTTCAGCCTCCTAATCTCCTCCTGGAGAAGCAAGACCTCCTCCTTCAACTCTCCAACCTCAATTTTTAAAACACTGCAGAAGCAAGCCATGGCTTTGTAACCGTCCACGCTAATCCCCAAAGCAGCTCAGGATCTGTGACCTCACGTGACGACTGACCACATTTTAACGCAAAAATTTTGCCTCGCCACTCGTTAAAAAACCTGTCACACGCGATTCATCCGGGACGCGTCCATGTGAGTGCCAGTGTTTACAAGCCAGCCAGTGTGCTCGCATCTAAGCATACATTCGGTACATTACATATTTTCCGTGTTTTTGGTGCTTGTTTCTGCAAAATAAGTCACCATGGGCCCCAAGAAAGCTTCTAGTGCCAACCCTGTGGTAAAAAGGGTGAGAATTAATATGGAAATTAAGAAAGATTTTGAAGGGTTTGGGGCTAACCCTGAGAAGCCTATGCCAGTTGTGGAATCCATTGTGCCTACTTCAAAAATTAAGGAAATGTGTGCAAAGTGGGTTGAACTGCAAACCTTTATGGATGAAAATCACCTTAACACAGCTACTGCAAGCCGTGCTGGTGACTATTACAATGACAATGTTGTGGCCCATTTTAGACAAATCTTAAAGGAACGGGAGGTACAGAGCTCTATGGACAGATTTGTTGTGCGACAGAGGTACAGTGACTCTCAAGCTGGTCCTAGTGGCATTAAAAGAAGAAGGGAAGTAACCCCGGAAAAAGACTTGCTACCTCAAGTCCTAATGGAAGGGGATTCCCCTTCTAAACGTTAACAACTTCGACACTCTCCCCTCCTACAATCCCATCAATCATCACCAGATCTTCATTAAAAGTAAGTGTCATGTATTCTACTGCTAGTAGAGTACTACTAACTGTGCACATCTTCTTCAGTTTGTGTGCATTAAACTTAATATTTCATGTGGTAAAACTTTCTTTTTCACAGTACTTTTGGGTGTCTTGCACGGATTAATTTGATTTCCATTATTTCTTATGGGGAAAATTAATTCGCCTTCCAATAATTTTGGCATATCATGAGCTCTCAGGAACGGATTAATATCGTATACCGGGGGTCCACTATCCTTTCTGTAATATGGAGACCAGAAGTGAGCTGCAGAATCTAGGTGAGGCCCCACTAATGATGTACAAAGATATAGTACAACCTCTGGACCTCCGTTGCTTACACTTCTTGATATAAATCCCAGTGCACATCCACTCACCCATCTCCCAACACACCTCTTCTGAACACACACACAAATCACATTTCACATCCACAAATGCATCTCATCACCAATCTCAAATCCACTAAAATCACTGTATCCAAGATATTCACAAAACTCTATGACCACCTAACACACACACACACACACACACACACACACACACACACACACACACACACACACACACACACACACACACAAATACACACACACACACACACACACACACACACACACACACACACACACACACACACACACACACACACACACACACACACACACCTCACTTTACTTTGAACACCTTCAAAACACACTCATACATCATTTGTGACCACCTTTTCTCAGTATATCTTAAGAAATATTCTCTCATCCACAACCTTTATCATCTCACTACAGAACAACCCCAAGATTACTTCGAACACTCTCATAAATCATTTGAATACTCACATAAACACCTTTGAACATTTCCAAACAACACTGAAGCACTTCCAAAATATCATTTTGAATACTCCCAAATAAGATTTATCATCTCTAATTTATCTACACTTGCACATTTCATTAACTGAAATTACAACTCATCCACCATACTACTCCCTCAGTCTCCAGACTTTACAACATTATCACAAAAAACTAACTCATACACTTAGTGTTCGCATCGCTATTGGGCCGTGCGGACGAGCTGCGCAGTAGCTCCTGATTGAACATTAAAATGGTATAAAATACCGACAGGTTGTTAGGTAAGACACATATGCAACAGTTAGGTATCTTTATTATGAAACGTTTCGCCTACACAGTAGGCTTCTTCAGTCAAGTACAGAAAAGTTGATAGAAGCAGAAGATACTTGAAGACGATGTAATCAGTCCATCACCCTTAAAGTTTTGAGGTGGTCAGTCCCTCAGTCTGGAGAATAGCATTGTTCCATAGTATGAAACAATATGGAGATGAAGTGACAGGATGGAGCTTTTATAGCGCCAAGAGGTGAGACGTAGGCCACTAGGAGAGGTAAGAACTCAGATGTTGAAAGGTCAGGTCCTTCTCAAATCCAGCCGCTCTCACTGGTGGAAGTTGTCGAAGTTGATTGCAGGTCTGTACCAAGATACCCTTGTGTTGCAGTGTCTGACAGATTGAACATTAAAATGGTATAAAATACCGACAGGTTGTTAGGTAAGACACATATGCAACAGTTAGGTATCTTTATTATGAAACGTTTCGCCTACACAGTAGGCTTCTTCAGTCAAGTACAGAAAAGTTGATAGAAGCAGAAGATACTTGAAGACGATGTAATCAGTCCATCACCCTTAAAGTTTTGAGGTGGTCAGTCCCTCAGTCTGGAGAATAGCATTGTTCCATAGTATGAAACAATATGGAGATGAAGTGACAGGATGGAGCTTTTATAGCGCCAAGAGGTGAGACGTAGGCCACTAGGAGAGGTAAGAACTCAGATGTTGAAAGGTCAGGTCCTTCTCAAATCCAGCCGCTATCACTGGTGGAAGTTGTCGAAGTTGATTGCAGGTCTGTACCAAGATACCCTTGTGTTGCAGTGTCTGACAGATTGAACATTAAAATGGTATAAAATACCGACAGGTTGTTAGGTAAGACACATATGCAACAGTTAGGTATCTTTATTATGAAACGTTTCGCCTACACAGTAGGCTTCTTCAGTCAAGTACAGAAAAGTTGATAGAAGCAGAAGATACTTGAAGACGATGTAATCAGTCCATCACCCTTAAAGTTTTGAGGTGGTCAGTCCCTCAGTCTGGAGAATAGCATTGTTCCATAGTATGAAACAATATGGAGATGAAGTGACAGGATGGAGCTTTTATAGCGCCAAGAGGTGAGACGTAGGCCACTAGGAGAGGTAAGAACTCAGATGTTGAAAGGTCAGGTCCTTCTCAAATCCAGCCGCTCTCACTGGTGGAAGTTGTCGAAGTTGATTGCAGGTCTGTACCAAGATACCCTTGTGTTGCAGTGTCTGACAGATTGAACATTAAAATGGTATAAAATACCGACAGGTTGTTAGGTAAGACACATATGCAACAGTTAGGTATCTTTATTATGAAACGTTTCGCCTACACAGTAGGCTTCTTCAGTCAAGTACAGAAAAGTTGATAGAAGCAGAAGATACTTGAAGACGATGTAATCAGTCCATCACCCTTAAAGTTTTGAGGTGGTCAGTCCCTCAGTCTGGAGAATAGCATTGTTCCATAGTATGAAACAATATGGAGATGAAGTGACAGGATGGAGCTTTTATAGCGCCAAGAGGTGAGACGTAGGCCACTAGGAGAGGTAAGAACTCAGATGTTGAAAGGTCAGGTCCTTCTCAAATCCAGCCGCTCTCACTGGTGGAAGTTGTCGAAGTTGATTGCAGGTCTGTACCAAGATACCCTTGTGTTGCAGTGTCTGACAGATTGAACATTAAAATGGTATAAAATACCGACAGGTTGTTAGGTAAGACACATATGCAACAGTTAGGTATCTTTATTATGAAACGTTTCGCCTACACAGTAGGCTTCTTCAGTCAAGTACAGAAAAGTTGATAGAAGCAGAAGATACTTGAAGACGATGTAATCAATCCATCACCCTTAAAGTTTTGAGTTGGTCAGTCCCTCAGTCTGGAGAATAGCATTGTTCCATAGTATGAAACAATATGGAGATGAAGTGACAGGATGGAGCTTTTATAGCGCCAAGAGGTGAGACGTAGGCCACTAGGAGAGGTAAGAACTCAGATGCTGAACAATGCTATTCTCCAGACTGAGGGACTGACCACCTCAAAACTTTAAGGGTGATGGACTGATTACATCGTCTTCAAGTATCTTCTGCTTCTATCAACTTTTCTGTACTTGACTGAAGAAGCCTACTGTGTAGGCGAAACGTTTCATAATAAAGATACCTAACTGTTGCATATGTGTCTTACCTAACAACCTGTCGGTATTTTATACCATTTTAATGTTCAATCTGTCAGACACTGCAACACAAGGGTATCTTGGTACAGACCTGCAATCAACTTCGACAACTTCCACCAGTGAGAGCGGCTGTATTTGAGAAGGACCTGACCTTTCAACATCTGAGTTCTTACCTCTCCTAGTGGCCTACGTCTCACCTCTTGGCGCTATAAAAGCTCCATCCTGTCACTTCATCTCCATATTGTTTCATACTATGGAACAATGCTATTCTCCAGACTGAGGGACTGACCACCTCAAAACTTTAAGGGTGATGGACTGATTACATCGTCTTCAAGTATCTTCTGCTTCTATCAACTTTTCTGTACTTGACTGAAGAAGCCTACTGTGTAGGCGAAACGTTTCATAATAAAGATACCTAACTGTTGCATATGTGTCTTACCTAACAACCTGTCGGTATTTTATACCATTTTAATGTTCAATCTGTCAGACACTGCAACACAAGGGTATCTTGGTACAGACCTGCAATCAACTTCGACAACTTCCACCAGTGAGAGCGGCTGGATTTGAGAAGGACCTGACCTTTCAACATCTGAGTTCTTACCTCTCCTAGTGGCCTACGTCTCACCTCTTGGCGCTATAAAAGCTCCATCCTGTCACTTCATCTCCATATTGTTTCATACTATGGAACAATGCTATTCTCCAGACTGAGGGACTGACCACCTCAAAACTTTAAGGGTGATGGACTGATTACATCGTCTTCAAGTATCTTCTGCTTCTATCAACTTTTCTGTACTTGACTGAAGAAGCCTACTGTGTAGGCGAAACGTTTCATAATAAAGATACCTAACTGTTGCATATGTGTCTTACCTAACAACCTGTCGGTATTTTATACCATTTTAATGTTCAATCTGTCAGACACTGCAACACAAGGGTATCTTGGTACAGACCTGCAATCAACTTCGACAACTTCCACCAGTGAGAGCGGCTGGATTTGAGAAGGACCTGACCTTTCAACATCTGAGTTCTTACCTCTCCTAGTGGCCTACGTCTCACCTCTTGGCGCTATAAAAGCTCCATCCTGTCACTTCATCTCCATATTGTTTCATACTATGGAACAATGCTATTCTCCAGACTGAGGGACTGACCACCTCAAAACTTTAAGGGTGATGGACTGATTACATCGTCTTCAAGTATCTTCTGCTTCTATCAACTTTTCTGTACTTGACTGAAGAAGCCTACTGTGTAGGCGAAACGTTTCATAATAAAGATACCTAACTGTTGCATATGTGTCTTACCTAACAACCTGTCGGTATTTTATACCATTTTAATGTTCAATCTGTCAGACACTGCAACACAAGGGTATCTTGGTACAGACCTGCAATCAACTTCGACAACTTCCACCAGTGAGAGCGGCTGGATTTGAGAAGGACCTGACCTTTCAACATCTGAGTTCTTACCTCTCCTAGTGGCCTACGTCTCACCTCTTGGCGCTATAAAAGCTCCATCCTGTCACTTCATCTCCATATTGTTTCATACTATGGAACAATGCTATTCTCCAGACTGAGGGACTGACCACCTCAAAACTTTAAGGGTGATGGACTGATTACATCGTCTTCAAGTATCTTCTGCTTCTATCAACTTTTCTGTACTTGACTGAAGAAGCCTACTGTGTAGGCGAAACGTTTCATAATAAAGATACCTAACTGTTGCATATGTGTCTTACCTAACAGCTCCTGATTGAGTTGGCTTTTGCGCAGTGTTGACGTGTACTTAGCTCTGTGAAGACCTGTTTGCACGCTCTCTACGAATTGAAGCAAGATGCCCTCAATCGAGCAACTTTACCAACAGCTTAAGGAAGAATTGAGGATAGCGAAGTTGGAGATTCGGCGACTGACCGAGGGAAAACAAGAAGATTCGTAGTAGTCCTCCTGTTTTGAGTCCTCAGGTCAAGAAGGGAAACTGGTCAGTGGCTAGACAGCAGGGAACGAAGTTGACGATCAAGAAGACGAATGGAAAGATAGAAACGATGAAGAAGAAAGAGACTGCCGTGGAAACTGTTGTGGAAACATCTAATACATTCTCAGTGCTACCCGACGAATGTGAGTCGACTACTGGGAACGTCACGACGAACGACATTAAGGAAGGTAGGAATATTGTTGTTGTTGGGGATAGCCAAGTTAGGTATATGGATTAGGGCATTCTGCTTGAAGGACAGGAGTAGGAGACAGAGAGTTTGCTTTCCTGGGGCTGTGATGGAGGATATTGTTAGCTCTCTGGATGACATCATGAGAGGTAATGGGAGCAATCCTATTATCTGTCTCAGTGCTGGAGGGAACGATGTTGGCAGACGTAGGAGTGAAGACCTGATTAGCAGGTATAGGTCAGCAATAGAAATAATTAGGAGTAAGGGTGGGAACCCTGTCATATGTGGTATTTTGCCAAGGAGAGGAGTTGGAAATGAATGATTGTCCAGGGCAATTGGTGTCAATTGCTGGCTGGACAAATACTGTAAGGAAAATGCAGTAACCTTCATTGACAACTGGGACCTCTTCTATGGCAGAAATGACATGTATGCCAGGGATGGGGTTCACTTATCTAGGTCTGGGGTGGTAGCACTGGCAACTGCAGTGGAGGGAGCTGTTAGGACTTTAAACTAGGAATAGTTAGTGGCATGGGTTTTGGCAGGAAAACAGTGAAGTCCCAGTGTAGTAATATTACGAGTTCTAGGGGAACTAGTAATAAGCAGAACGAGGTAGATATTGAAAAGCCAGGGACTTTCGGTGATAAGAACAGTAATAGGTTTAGTAGAAAAACAGAAATGAGCAGGAAGGGTAAAGAGAAAGGAGAGTCTTTCAATGTTTACTATGCTAATTGCCGTAGTGCTAGGAATAAGATGGACGAGGTGAGATTAGTTGCTAGTGCAGGTAACATTGATGTATTTGCCTTAACTGAGACGTGGTTTAATTAAAAAAGTCGGGACATGCCTGCGGAATGTCATATTCAGGGTTTAAATTGTTCCAAGTAGATAGAAGTATCGGGAAGGGGGGTGGGGTGGCATTGTATGTCCGAGATCGCTTGAACTGTTGCATAAAAACGGGTATTAAGTCTGAAGTAACACATACAGAGTCTGTTTGGATAGAATTTTCAGAGGGGCATGAAAAACTGATTTTAGGAGTGATATACCGTCCCCCAAACTTGGATAGGGACCAAGGGAGACTACTATGGGAGGAAATTGTTAAGGCCACAAGGCACGATAATGTAGTAATTCTAGGAGACTTTAACTTTAGTCATATTGATTGGAATTCCTTGACTGGGAATTTAGAATCATACGACTTCTTAGAAGTAGTTCAGGATTGTTTTTTGAAGCAGTTTGTGACAGAACCTACAAGGGGAAATAACCTGCTTGACTTAGTTATGGCAAACAATGAATCCCTTGTTAATAATTTAGAAATTTCAGAGGAACTGGGTGCTAGCGACCACAAATCAATTACATTTAGCATTGAATGGAAGTACGATAGTAGCGATAACTCAGTAACAGTCCCAGATTTTCGCTTAGCAGATTACGATGGGCTTAGAGAACACTTATCATCTGTTGACTGGGGTAACGAAGTGAGATATCAATATGACAGTTTTCTGAACACTATACATGCTGCTCAAAGAACGTTTATCCCATATAAAGAAATTAGATCAAATAGAAATGACCCAAAATGGATGAATAATAGGCTGAAATATCTACTAGGGCATAAGAAAGGAATTTATAGGCGTATCAAAAAAGGTGAGGGTCATCTTATGAATCAGTATATTGACATTAAGAAGGACATTAAAAAGGGGATAAGAAAAGCTAAAAGGGACTATGAAATTAAAGTTGCTAGGGATTCTAAAACTAACCCAAAAAGTTTTTTCCAGGTGTATAGAACAAAAGTTAGAGATAAGATAAGTCCCCTTAAAAATAACTATGGGCACCTTACTGACAAAGAGAATGAAATGTGCTCGATTTTTAATATTTATTTTCTCTCAGTTTTTACACAGGAAGACACTAACAATATTCCAGTAATTAATTTTTATAGTGGGCTAGAAGAAGATAAATTATGTAACATCACAGTCACTAGTGAAATGGTTGTGAAGCAGATAGACAGATTGAAGCAAAATAAGTCGCCGGGTCCTGATGAGGTTTTTTCAAGGGTTCTTAAGGAATGCAAAATGGAAGTCTGTGAACCATTAACTAATATTTTTAATTTATCTCTTCAAACAGATGTAGTGTCTGACATGTGGAAGATGGCTAATGTAATTCCTATTTTTAAAACAGGGGACAAGTCGTTACCGTCAAATTACCGCCCAATAAGCCTGACCTCAATTGTAGGCAAATTAATAGAGTCAATTATAGCTGAGATTATAAGAAGCCATCTCGATAAGCATAGCTTGATTAATGATACTCAGCATGGATTCACAAGAGGCCGGTCTTGTCTAACTAATTCATTAACTTCCTTCAGTAAAAGTTTTGAGGCTGTTGACCACGATAAAGAATTTCATATTATTTACTTAGATTTTAGTAAGGCTTTTGATAGAGTTCCCCACCATAGACTGTTAAAGAAAGTGGCAGCTCATGGGATTGGGGGAAAAGTGCTCTCATGGATCGAATCATGGCTCACTGACAGGAAGCAGAGAGTGTCCATAAATGGGGTTAAATTCGAGTGGGGATCTGTAACAAGTAGCGTTCCACAGGGATTAGTCTTGGGCCCGTTGTTGTTTATAATATATATCAATGATCTTGATGAGGGAATTACTAGTGATATTAGCAAATTCGCCGATGACACAAAGATAGGTAGGATAATTGATTCAAACGTAGATGTTATGGAACTTCAGGAGGATTTAAACAAACTCTATTCTTGGTCAGAAATGTGGCAGATGCAGTTCAATGTAGATAAATGCAAGGTTCTGAAGCTTGGGAGTGCCCATAACCCTAGTACTTATAAGTTAAATGATGTAGAACTTAGCCATACAGATTGCGAAAAGGACTTGGGGGTTATGGTGAGCAGCAACCTTAAACCAAGACAGCAATGCCTAAGCGTACGTAATAAGGCAAATAGATTACTGGGATTTATATCAAGAAGTGTAAGCAACAGAAGTCCAGAGTTCATACTGCAGCTTTATACATCATTAGTAAGGCCTCACCTAGATTATGCAGCTCAATTCTGGTCTCCATATTACAGAATGGACATAAATTCGTTAGAAAACATTCAGCGTAGGATGACTATGGCAGAAATGACATGTATGCTAGGGATGGGGTTCACTTATCTAGGTGTGGGGTGGGAGCACTGGCAACTGCAGTGGAGGGAGCAGTTAGGACTTTAAACTAGGAATAGTTAGTGGTATGGGTTTTGGCAGGAAAACAGTGAAGTCCCAGTGTAGTAATATTACGAGTTCTAGGGGAACTAGTAATAATAAGAACGAGATAGATATTGAAAAGCCAGGGACCTTGGGTGATAAGGACAGTAATAGGTTTAGTAGAAAAATAGAAATGAGCAGGAAGGGTAAAGAGAAAGGAGAGTCTTTCAATGTTTATTATGCTAATTGCCGTAGTGCTAGGAATAAGATGGACGAGTTGAGATTAGTTGCTAGTGTAGGTAACATTGATGTATTTGCCTTAACTGAGACGTGGTTTAATTCAAAAAGTCGGGACATGCCTGCGGAATGTCATATTCAGGGTTTTAAATTGTTCCAAGAAGATAGAAGTATTGGGAGGGGGGGTGGGGTGGCATTGTATGTCCGAGATCGCTTGAACTGTTGCATAAAAACGGGTATTAAGTCTGAAGTAACACATACAGAGTCTGTTTGGATAGAATTTTCAGAGGGGCATGAAAAACTGATTTTAGGAGTGATATACCGTCCCCCTAACTTAGATAGGGACCAAGGGAAACTACTATGGGAGGAAATTGTTAAGGCCACAAGGCACGATAATGTAGTAATTCTAGGAGACTTTAACTTTAGTCATGTTGATTGGAATTTCTTGACTGGGAATTTAGAATCGTACGACTTCTTAGAAGTATTTCAGGATTGTTTTTTGAAGCAGTTTGTGACAGAACCTACAAGGGGAAATAACCTGCTTGACTTAGTTATGGCAAACAATGAATCCCTTGTTAATAATTTAGAAATTTCAGAGGAACTGGGTGCTAGCGACCACAAATCAATTACATTTAGCATTGAATGGAAGTACGATAGTAGCGATAACTCAGTAACAGTCCCAGATTTTCGCTTAGCAGATTACGATGGGCTTAGAGAACACTTATCATCTGTTGACTGGGGTAACGAAGAGAGCTATCAATATGACAGTTTTCTGAACACTATACATGCTGCTCAAAGAGCGTTTATCCCATATAAAGAAATTAGATCAAATAGAAATGACCCAAAATGGATGAATAATAGGCTCAAATATCTACTAGGGCATAAGAAAGGAATTTATAGGCGTATCAAAAGAGGTGAGGGTCATCTTATGAATCAGTATATTGACATTAAGAGGGACATTAAAAAGGGGATAAGAAAAGCTAAAAGGGACTATGAAATTAAAGTTGCTAGGGATTCTAAAACTAACCCAAAAAGTTTTTTCCAGGTCTATAGAACAAAAGTTAGAGATAAGATAGGTCCCCTTAAAAATAACTATGGGCACCTTACTGACAATGAGAATGAAATGTGCTTGATTTTAAATAATTATTTTCTCTCAGTTTTTACACAGGAAGACACTAACAATATTCCAGTAATTAATTTTTACAGTGGGCTAGAAGAAGATAAATTATGTAACATCACAGTCACTAGTGATATGGTTGTGAGGCAGATAGACAGACTGAAGCAAAATAAGTCGCCGGGTCCTGATGAGGTTTTTTCAAGAGTTCTTAAGGAATGCAAAATGGAACTCTGTGAACCATTAACTAATATTTTTAATTTATCTCTTCAAACAGGTGTAGTGTCTGATATGTGGAAGATGGCTAATGTAACTCCTATTTTTAAAACAGGGGACAAGTCGTTACCGTCAAATTACCGCCCAATAAGCCTGACCTCAATTGTAGGCAAATTACTAGAGTCAATTATAGCTGAGATTATAAGAAGCCATCTCGATAAGCATAGCTTGATTAATGATACTCAGCATGGATTCACAAGAGGCCGGTCTTGTCTAACTAATTTATTAACTTTCTTCAGTAAAGCTTTTGAGGCTGTTGACCACAATAAAGAATTTGATATTATTTACTTAGATTTTAGTAAGGCTTTTGATAGAGTTCCGCACCATAGACTGTTAAAGAAAGTGGCAGCTCATGGCATTGGGGGAAAAGTGCTCTCGTGGATCGAGTCATGGCTCACTGACAGGAAGCAGAGAGTGTCCATAAATGGGGTTAAATCCGAGTGGGGATCTGTAACAAGTGGCGTTCCACAGGGATCAGTCTTGGGCCCGTTGTTGTTTATAATATATATCAATGATCTTGATGAGGGAATTACTAGTGATATGAGCAAATTCGCCGATGACACAAAGATAGGTAGGATAATTGATTCAAACGTAGATGTTAGGGAACTTCAGGAGGATTTAAACAAACTCTATTCTTGGTCAGAAAAGTGGCAGATGCAGTTCAATGTAGATAAATGCAAGGTTCTGAAGCTTGGGAGTGCCCATAACCCTAGTACTTATAAATTAAATGATGTAGAACTTAGCCATACAGATTGCGAAAAGGACTTGGGGGTTATGGTGAGCAGCAACCTTAAACCAAGACAGCAATGCCTAAGCGTACGTAATAAGGCAAATAGATTACTGGGATTTATATCAAGAAGTGTAAGCAACAGAAGTCCAGAGGTCATACTGCAGCTTTATACATCATTAGTAAGGCCTCACCTTGATTATGCAGCTCAGTTCTGGTCTCCGTATTACAAAATGGACATAAATTCGTTAGAGAACATTCAGCGTAGGATGACTAAATTAATACATAGCATCAGAAATCTTCCTTATGAAGAAAGATTGAAGACTCTTAAGTTACATTCACTTGTTAGACGAAGAATGAGGGGAGACCTGATCGAAGTGTATAAGTGGAAGATAGGTATTAATAAAGGGGATATTAATAAGGTCTTGAGGATGTCTCTCCAAGAGAGAACGCGCAGTAATGGATTTAAATTAGATAAGTTTAGATTTAGAAAGGACATAGGAAAGTATTGGTTTGGAAATAGGGTAGTTGATGAGTGGAACAGTCTACCTAGTTGGGTTATTGAGGCTGGGACTTTGGGTAGTTTCAAATCTAGGTTGGATAAGTACATGAGTGGGAGGGGTTGGATTTGAGTGGGACTTTCACATCAGAGCTTATTTCTTGGGTGGCATTGAAAATTGGGTTGGGCAAATGTTTTGTTAGTGGGATGAATTGTAAAGGACCTGCCTAGTATGGGCCAGCAGGCCTCCTGCAGTGTTCCTCCTTTCTTATGTTCTTATGTTCTTATACATAGCATTAGAAATCTTCCTTATGAAGAAAGATTGAAGACTCTTAAGTTACATTCACTTGTTAGACGAAGAATGAGGGGAGACCTGATCGAAGTGTATAAGTGGAAGATAGGTATTAATAAAGGGGATATTAACAAGGTCTTGAGGATATCTCTCCAAGAGAGAACCCGCATTAATGGATTTAAATTAGATAAGTTTAGATTTAGAAAGGACATAGGAAAGTATTGGTTTGGAAATAGGGTAGTTGATGAGTGGAACAGTCTACCTAGTTGGGTTATTGAGGCTAGGACTTTGGGTAGTTTCAAATTTAGGTTGGATAAGTACATGAGTGGGTGGGGATGGATTTGAGTGGGACTTGCACATCAGAGCTTATTTCTAGGGTAGCATTGAAAATTGGATTGGTCAAATGCTTGTTAGTGGGATGAATTGTAAAGGACCTGCCTAGTATGGGCCAACAGGCCTGCTGCAGTGTTCCTCCTTTCTTATGTTCTTATGTTCTTATAACCAAGACGACCCCACTCACCTCAAAACCACTAAGATCGCAGAAAACACTCATTTTTATAAACATTCACACAAAAAAATCACAATCACCAACTCCATACAATATCTAATACACTCCTCTCACTACCACCAACACATACCAGCACAGATAGGGATACCTCCCATGACATCACACTCCATCCTGCGTTTACTTTGGCGATCAGCGACGTCACACCCCACTTTTACTTCATTTAACTTAACGAGAGGAAGTTACTTGTTTCAACCTGTTATATCTCCAATATCTAAGATCACCACAATCAAGACGTTTACCAAAATCTATAACCCCTCCACTAAGATCACACTTTTTTTTGTACACATTCTCTTAAAACATCATCATAACGAAGATCACTAAAACTATCTTTACTTTTACTAAGATCACATAACATTTTATCTTCTCTAACTCACCCACCAATTTACATTCTCATTCACACTTACACATTTCATTAGCCGAAATTACATCTCATCCACCAAACTCCTCCCTCATTCTCCAGACTTTGCAACATTAGCAAAAAAAAACTAACTCATACACTTATGACATGAGACATTACCACAACTAACACACTGACTAACTTTGAACCAACTCTGAACATCACCAAAACACCACTGATCATCTTCAAAAAAATACTCTGCATATCATTTGAACACCTTCAAAAAACACCATCAAACACCTCCAAATACTCCCAAAACACTACTGATTACTACCAAATCACCACTGAATACTACCAAAACACCGTCAAAATCACCAGAATCTAAGTTTAGCATCACCAGCTAACATCCATTTTATAGAAATTCCCTCAAATCACTATAACCAAGAACTCCCTCCCCATGGGTGCAAAAAAAAAAAAAAAAAAAACTTGAACACAAACCTAATACGCAAACACTTAGTACATGATCACCATCAACTGAAAACATATCTTGTACACACATAAATCTAAGACAACCACCAGCAACAATCAACCATGTTCACTTACCTCAAAAATCACTAATATCACAGAAAACACCCATTTTTTATAAACATTCACACAAAAAATCATATTTGACAATATCTAAGCTAACTCACCTCACTACCACCAACACACGATGTCACACCTCACAGGACCGGCGAGGTCACCTCCAGTGACGTCACACTCCCATCTGTGTTTACTTGGTGGTCACATCACACCCAACCCACCTTGTTTCAACCTGTTGTACCCTACATTATCTAAGAACACTATAACCAAGACGATTACCAGATTTTATGACCTCACCGCTAATATCACAGAAAACACTCATTTTTATAATTATTCACACAAAAATCACGATCACCAATTCCATACCATGTTTACCATCATCTATCAACACTCATCACCAAGATCACCAAAAATCTAAGATCATGCATCTCAAAACTACTATGATCACTGAAAACACTTATTTTTTAAACATTCGCACAAAAATAAGACATACACAAAAATACCACGACACTTCCACCAACATCTATAACATAACATGTGCACTATAACATATCACCATCAAAAAAAAAAAAAAGAAATACACAGACACCCACAACTTATACATTTCAATCACAAATTTAAGACATGAGACATATACACCAAATCTAAGACATTCACCTCCAACTAAGACATACACCAAAACCTATACTTGACATATTGCGGTATGAATATTCATACCTCATTTAACATTTCTCACCTATATTGCGTATCACATTCCTCATCCACATCATCCCTGAAACATCCTTTCTTATTCATTCCGTATATCTCTTAGAGATATTTTAACCCCGACGTCCCATCATGACGTTAGGAGCCAGAGTGTAGTAGGTGGTGTTGGAGTGGTGATGGTTGCTCTGGCTCCTACGTCCTGATGGGCCGTCGGGGTTAAAATATCTCTAAGAGATATACGGAATGAATAAGAAAGGATGTTTCAGGGATGATGTGGATGAGGAATGTGATACGTAATATAGGTGAGAAATGTTAAATGCGGTATGGATATTCATACCGCATGGAAGGCGTTCCACTGACAGTGTGTGTGCGTATTAACTTCGTAATATGTAAAATTGTGTCTAGTGAATTTATCGAAAAAGTGGTTATAAGTGTTGTGGTGACTTTTTCTGATGAAATAGTTAAAGCGAGTAAAATGTCTAGACTTGTGTTGTATTTTGTAAAGAAATTGTGGATTGTTGTGGGTATTAACGAAAAAAATGTGAAATTATTTGGGTTATCCTGGGTTAAGAGTGAAAAATGTGTACGGGGAAGTCGACAAGATTCAGCCTGTGTGTGCGGTCATCACGTGACGTCACTGACATAGGGGGAAGTCGACAAGATTCAGCTTGTATGTGTGAGGTCATCACGTGACGTCACTGACCGCCGAGTAAACACAGGTGGGGTGACGTCACACTTGTTTAGACCTGTAGTAAGAGAGAGTACCATGCCCCATAGGAGGAGTTCATTTGAATGCTTACCCCCAGAGGGGGGAATCCAAAAACTTGATTCGAGGAGATGGAGTCTTTGATTTCGAGAAAAACTTGTTCCAAGGAGATGGAGACTTGGTATTATCGAGAAAAACTTGATCCAAGGAGATGGAGACTTGGTATTATCGAGAAAACCTTGATCCAAGGAATTGGAGCAAGGAATTTGGGATGCAAGTGGGAGTCCATTTTGAATGCTTACTCCCAGAGGGGGGAATCCAAAAAACTTGATTCGAGGAAGTGGAGCCTTTGCATTATCGAGAAAACCTTGATCCAAGGAAGTAGAACAGGAATATTTTGGGTGAAAGTGGGAGCCTATTTTGAAATGCTTACCCCCAGAGGGGGGAACCCAAAAAACCCTGATCCAAGGAGATGGAGTCTTTGTATTATCGAGAAAACCTTGATCCAAGGGAGATGGAGTCTTTGTATTATTGAGAAAAAAAAATTTCGGGTGAAAGTGGGAGTCCATTTTGAATGCTTATACCCAGAGGGGGGAATCCAAAAACTTGATCCGAGGAGAGCACAAGAAATTCAAAAAAAATTCGAAAAAAATCGGAAAAAAATTCGGGGCGCGGGGGCGATCCGGACGACACTGCAGAAGGCGCGGGCGGGCGCGAGGGCGCGGGCGCGAGGGGCGCTGGCGGGCGCGAGGGCGCAGCGGGCGCGGGGGTCAGCACGAGGGCGGGGGGCACGAAGGGCGCGGGTAGGGGTCATGGGTGGGGGCGTGGATGGGGGGTTGAGGGTGGAGGGTCGTGAGTGGGGTCGTGGGTGGGGTCGTGGTCATTAGCATATAGGTGTGAAAAGGAGACCGCTCAGGAATGAGCCACTCTGTAGAAGGGACCGCTCTGTAGAAGGCCTTTTCAGGAGGGACTGCTCTGTAGAAGGGACCGCTCAGGAAATGGACCACTCTGTAGAAGGGACCGCTCTGTAGAAGGGACCGCTCTGTAGAAGGGACCGCTCTGTAGAAGGGACCGCTTTGTAGAAATCAGTAGTACTGACGTTCTTATGTAAAAACGAAAACCATAGAGGAAGAAAACAAACTTTGTCAACACCTGAAGGTACTCCTTCAGGAATACACAATAATGTCAAGGAGACAATTCTTAAAAATGTTTGCATTTAATGTTGCATCATCACAGCCTACAACATCTTTATTTACTACAAGTACATGTACAAGGTATACAGCCGTAGCTGACATCAATGACATACTACTGTGTAGAAAAACCACTTATGCAGGGCATTTCGGGCAAATTAGGTCCTTGTCCCAGGATGTGATCCACACCAGTCGACTAACTCCCAGGCACTCATTTCATTGATGGGTTAATAGACAACCAGTGTAAAGAAACTCGCTCAATGTTTCTACCCGCGCTGGTAATCGAACGCAAACCCTCTCCGTGTGAAGCGAGAGCTTCAGCGATCAGGCCCCGGGGCACCGTGGTTTGATGACATCCAAGGATCCCATTCAGTTGATTCTTAGTCTGAGGCAACCCATTATACCTGTACGTGCGTAAGTGTTCTTTAATGTCCAAGTATACTTTTATGTAGGTGCCTACATGCCACTGTGTCATCCCTGGGCAAGGGGAAAACTTTCGCGTGTTGCTGCCGACGTCATCCCTCTGGAAAGCTTCACTTTCCATCATAAGGAAAGACTTTGATGCATTTTCTTAGAAAGGCGTGTACATACTTTAGTGCATTCTCTGAGAGAAACAGGTACGTACTCTTTAAAAAGTTATTCATTTTCATTTCCGCTGATCTCTTCCTTTATAATTTGTGCTGTTTCCTTTCTCGGCTGCGTTCCAGGGAGTACGAGTCAAGAGACCCATACTCCCTGGAACTTACACGCACAGTGAAGATTCTCTGTACATTCTCCAGATCTGCAGTGTAGCTAGCTTACCTTGAAAGGAGCTGTCAGCGTATGAAAGGTAAGAAACACCTTCATGAAAGGTGAGAAACACATGAAGGATGAGAAACACCTGTATGAAAGGTGAGAAACACCTTCATGAATGGTAAGAAACACATGAGGGATGAGAAACACCTGTATGAAAGGTGAAAAACACCTGGGTCAAACGTGAGAAACATATGCATGAAAGATGAGAAACACCTATATTGAAGGCAAGAAACACTTGCATTAAAATTGAGAAACATCTGTATGAAAAGTGAGAAAAACCTGCATGCAAGGCAAGAAACACCTGGATTAAATGTGAGAAGCACCTGGATGAAAGGTGAGAAACCTCGAGGAAGGTGAGAAACACCTGGATGAAGGTGAGAAACACATGGATGAAGGTGAGAAACACCCCTGTCGTCTCACTCTTCATTTCCCTCCTCTCACCCCCTTCTTCCCTCCTCTCACTTCACACTTCTTCCCTCCTCTCACCTCACTCTTCTTCCCTCCTTCCTCCTCACTCCTCTCTCTTACCCCTCCATCTTTCCGTCCCTCCATCTCCGTCTACTCTTCTTCTCTTAACTCCTCTCTCTCTCTCTACAAACTTCCGTCCACTCCCTCTTCACCATCGTCACTCCACCCTTTCCCTCCACTCCACCCTTTCCCTCCGCTCCACCCTTTCCCTCCACTCCATCCTTCCACTCACCCTCACTCCTCTCATTTTTTCCCCTTCTCACTCGTCCCCCATTTTCGACCCCTCCCTCTGTTGTCTTCACACTCTCCCCTAGCTTCATTCTCTTCACTTCTCCCTTTCTTTCCTTCTCATCTAGGGAGGTGACAACACTAGTAGGTGCAGCCAGTAGACTCCTGCAGACTGCAGTGTTAATCATCATACTGACTGGCACTTGGGTTAACTTACTGTACTTAGCTTGACTCACGTAATGATGCTAACAATGTGCTCATTGGAGAATCCTGATATAGATACTCGAAAATTTGAGAAAACGAAATTAATGTATAATTCTTATGGATTCCATCACACACTGAATTACTTATTCACGATAAAACTAATAAGTTAGCCAAAGAAAGGATCGTGAATGATAAATGTAGAAAAATAACATTGGTATATCTATGTCAAGCATTTGGAAAAATGTATATCAATGGTGAATTAGACACATGTGCAACATCTGAGTGTTTACATAAGGAACATAAGAAAGGAGGAAATCTGCAGTAGGCCTTTTGGCCCATTACTAGACAGGTCCTTCACAGTTCATCCCACTAACAGAATATTTGCCCAACCCAATTTTCAGTTTACTCAAACCCAATTTTCAATTCTACCCAAACCAGTGGCTTTATCAATACAATACGTGGATATAATGGAAATATATACAGCAGGTATTGGAAGATGAGGTAATCGCCTGGTCTTAGGTTGAGGGACTGTTTACCTCATCTTCCACTCTTTTCTATATATATTTCTATTATGTCCATAAAAGATACCCAGATGTTGCACATGTGTCTAATTCATCATATAATCGGTATTGTATACCACTGATGTACAACTTGTCAGACACAGCAACATCATGAAGTCTTGAAACAGAGGACATCAACACAACCTACTTGCTAACTCCTGGTCTAACTCTTGGGCATGACCTACTTCTACTGGTGAGTCCCGCCTACCAGTAACAATGCCTTTGTCTGTTGCACGTCCTTTGACTCCAGAATATTAACACCAATCTTCCTGTGTTTTCTTCAGATTCTTCAAGACTACGGTGCTCATCACATGCTCGTAGGCTGCGGGACTGATTACCTCATATTCCACTATTTGCTATATATATTTCTGTTATGTCCATGTATTGTACTGATAAAACCAGTGAATGGCAAAACATCTACAGTAAAGATACACAGATAATTCACATGTGTACAGTTCATCATTTGAGATATTTAATAAACGTACTGTAAACAATGAAACTGAATGTCATGGGAATACAGTTAGAAGTCTGATAAAATCTATCATTCACACTGGAAACAAGAACTTGCAATGTGAACAAACTGACTGATATAATAGCTGTGCAAAAGGTATAAAATACCGACAATATGAAAGTTAAGACACTTGTGCAACATCTGGATATCTTTATTGTAGACGTTTCGCCATCCAGTGGCTTCATCAATACAGATTTTAGGACATAATAGAAGACAGTAGAACTATATACAAAGATGAGGTAATCAGTCTCTCAGTGTTGGAGTTAGCGTTCACAGCATCGTGGTGGTGGAGAATCTGGAGCAAAAGCAAGAAGACTGGCGGTTATATAGGTGTCAGTGGATACGGACGTGTAGCAGACGAGGGCATAGTTGTGATGAATGTTTTTGAAAACCGACAAGTTGAAGATTGAGACACTTATGCAACATATGGGAATCTTTATTGAGGAAACGTTTCGCCACATAGTGGCTCCATCAGTCCAATACAAAGCAGAAAGGTGTAAGGAGAGAAGGAGTTGGAGGTAATCAGTCCCACAGCCCGGAGTCGATGTGATCAATCCATCAATCTTGTAGAATGTACAGCATAGGGTATGTATGTATAATGTTCGCCAAGACCTGGGTCCTGGCACGGGTCTTAATCTTGAGATGACCCGTCTCTGGCTCCTGAAAGAGAATTGATTCTTCATTGTTGCAACATATGCTGCTCAAGCACTGTTCCGGACAGTTCAGCTAGTGTGCCTCATAAGCGACCATGATATGGTACTGAGGTTACTCCATCTCAGCTGTTTCCTGAGCTGGGGACTGGGCTCTGTCGGCTCTGATAATCTGCAGATTCATGTCATCCACTGTTTCCTCCTCTGTCAGTAAGCACACCCTCAGGAGTGTGCTGACCATCTGCCGGAACATGCTCTGTTGTTCCGTGGAGGTGACTGTGTTGCAGATAATATCCGTGAATGCCTTGATGAGTGTTAAAGATCCTCCCTGTTGAGGGCCTGCGTTGTCGGTGGGTTCGAAGCAGTGGATATTATCTGGGCTGTTGTAATCTGTGGGGACTGCTGGGGGTTGTATTTCTTCACTGTGCACACCGTGGCCTGTTGCCGTATGCCAAGTTGTGTACCCGGCATCTGCCGGTGAGGTGCAGCCACAGCCTGCATAGTGGCTGTGCCTGGCAAGGAGGCCGGTGGGGGCTCGTGTAGTGCCGTCTGCTGATTGCGTTGCCCAGATGTTTCCTGTTGGCGCCGCTTGTTTCTCATGTTTTTGTGTCTTCGTTGCGGTAGTGGGGGATGATGCTCCTGTTCATGACGCCTGGTTGAGTCTTCAGGGGTCGGAAATTCCTGGGCACTGAGTTGGGTTGCTTGATGAGAGTTCTGCAGAATTCTTTGTATCAAGATCTCATGATGATGCAGTGCCTGTTTGATTACCTCAAACTCCTTCTCTCCTTACACCTTTCCAATTTGTATTTGACTGATGAAGCCACTGTGTGGCGAAACGTTTCCTCAATAAAGATTCCCACATGTTGCATAGGTGTCTCAATCTTCAACTTGTCGGTTTTCAAAACCATTCATCACAATTATCAGACACTGCATCATCATGAGATCTTGATTCAAAGAATTCTTCAAAACTTGTCCAACCTTTGGACGAAGACCTACTTCGACTAGTGGATGGTACCACTATGACCCAGCCTCCTCCTGCTTCGCCTCACCTGACTACAGTATATAAGCCACGTCTACGGCCCTATGCTGTACATTCTACAAGACTGATGTACTGAACACATTGACTCCAGGCTGAGGGACTGCTTACCTCAAACTCCTTCTCTCCTTACATCTTTCTGTTTTGTATTGGACTGATGAAGCCACTCTGTGGCGAAACGTTTCCTCAATAAAGATTCCCATATGTTGCATAAATGTCTCAATCTTCAACGAGAGCACAGTCACTGCTAGGCGGGATTCCTCAGTGGAAGTAGGTCCTACCCAAAGGGATGGGTTAGTTGTTGCAGCCTTGAAGGTCTTGTAGATGTCCTCTGAACCAAGATTCCATGATGTTGCAGTGTCTGACAAGTTGTGCAAGAAAGGTGTAAAATACCGACAATATGAAAGTTGTAGATGAATGGTTCAGAGAACCGACACGTTGATAAATTAGACACATGTGCAACTCTTGGGTATCTTTATTGGGGAAACGTTTCGCCACACAGTGGTTTCATCAGTCCATACAAAGGAGAATCGTGAAGAATAGGAGAAGAATGAGGTAATCAGTCCCTCAACCTTGAGTCGATGTGGTCAGTCCATCAATCTTGAAAAGAACACGGCATATGTGCCGAGAAGTAGCTTATATACCGTAGGCAGGAGAGGTGCAGCAGACGTAGGTGGTGTCATATTTGTTCACTGTGGAAGTAGGTCGTGCCCAAGGGTTAGGCAAGCGAAGAATTACCAAGTATTAAGATCACAAGAAGTTGCAGTGTCTGACAGGATTGTAGATGAATGGTTCAGAGAACCGACACGTTGATAAATTAGACACATGTGCAACTCTTGGGCATCTTTATTGAGGACACGTTTCGCCACACAGTGGCTTCATAAGTCCATACAAAGGAGAATCGTGAAGAACAGGAGAAGGTTTGCAACAAGACTAGTCCCGGAGCTAAGGGGTATGTCCTACGAGGAGAGGTTAAGGGAAATCGACCTGACGACACTGGAAGACAGGAGAGTTAGGGGGGATATGATAACGACATATAAAATACTGAGAGGTATAGACGAGGTGGACAGAGACAGGATGTTCCAGAGATGGGACACAGCAACAAGGGGTTGGAAGCTGAAGACTCAGATGAACCACAGGGATGTAAGGAAGTATTTCTTAAGTCACAGAGTTGTAGATGAATGGTTCAGAGAACCGACACGTTGATAAATTAGACACATATGCAACTCTTGGGTATCTTTATTATGGAAACGTTTCGCCACACAGTGGCTTCATCAGTCCATACACAGGAAGTGGAATAGCCTGGGTAGTGATGTAGTGGAGACAGGATTCATATATAGCTTTAGGAAGAGGTAGGATGAAGCTCAAGGAGCGGGAAGAGTGACCGAGTAGCGGCCAATTGAAGAGGCGGAGCCAGGAGCTGTGACTCGAACCTCGCAATCACAACTAGGAAAGTACAGTAGAGACAGCATACAGGTAGTCAGCACATAGGTAGAGTCAGTATACAGGTAGAGTCAGCATACAGGAAGAGTCAGCATACAGGTAGAGTCAGCATACAGTAGAGTTGGCATACAGGTTGAGTCAGTATACAGGTAGGGTCAGCATACAGGTAGGGTCAGTATACAGGTAGAGTCAGGATACAGGTAGGGTCAGCATACAGGTTGGGTCAGTATACAGGTAGGGTCAGCATACAGGTTGGGTCAGTATACAGGTAGGGTCAGCATAAAGTAGAGACAGCCCACAGGAAGAGTTAGCATACAGAAGAGTCAGCATACAGTAGAGTCAGCATACAGTAGAGTCAGCATACAGTAGAGTCAGCATACAGTAGAGTCAGCATACAGATAGAGTCAGCATACAGAAAGAGTCAGCATACAGTAGAGTCAGCATACAGAAGAGTCAGCACACAGTAGAGTCAGCATATAATAGTCAGCATACAGGTAGGGTCAGAATACAGTAGAGTCAGCAAACAGTAGTCAGCATAGAGTAGAGTCAGGATAGAGTAGAGTCAGCATACAGATAGAGTCAGCATACAGTAGTGTCAGCATACAGAAAGAGTCAGCATACATTAGAGTCAGCATACAGGAAGCGTCAGCATACAGGAAGGGTCAGCATACAGTAGAGTCAGCATACAGTAGAGTCATCATACAGAACAGTCAGCATACAGGTAATTTGAGCATGCAGTAGACTCAGCATACAGGCTGAGTCAGTATACAGGTTGGGTCAGCATACAGTAGAGTCAGCATACAGTAGAGTCTGCATGCAGTAGAGTTAGAATATAGGTAAAGTCAGCATACAGTAGAGTCTGCATGCAGTAGAGCTAGAATATAGATAATGTCAGCATACAGAAGAGTCAGCATACAGTAGAGTCAGCATACAGTAGTCAGCATACAGTAGGGTCAGCATACAGTAGGGTCAGTATACAGTAGAGTCAGCATACCTGGAGTTTACCTGGAGAGAGTTCCGGGGGTCAACGCCCCCGCGGCCCGGTCTGAGACCAGGCCTCCTGGTGGATCAGAGCCTGATCAACCAGGCTGTTGCTGCTGGCTGCACGCAAACCAACATACGAGCCACAGCCCGGCTGATCCGGAACTGACTTTAGGTGCTTGTCCAGTGCCAGCTTGAAGACTGCCAGGGGTCTGTTGGTAATCCCCCTTATGTGTGCTGGGAGGCAGTTGAACAGTCTCGGGCCCCTGACACTTATTGTATGGTCTCTTAACGTGCTAGTGACACCCCTGCTTTTCATTGGGGGGATGGTGCATCGTCTGCCAAGTCTTTTGCTTTCGTAGTGAGTGATTTTCGTGTGCAAGTTCGGTACTAGTCCCTCTAGGATTTTCCAGGTGTATATAATCATATATCTCTCCCTCCTGCGTTCCAGGGAATACAGGTTTAGGAACCTCAAGCGCTCCCAATAATTGAGGTGTTTTATCTCCGTTATGCGCGCCGTGAAAGTTCTCTGTACATTTTCTAGGTCGGCAATTTCACCTGCCTTGAAAGGTGCTGTTAGTGTGCAGCAATATTCCAGCCTAGATAGAACAAGTGACCTGAAGAGTGTCATCATGGGCTTGGCCTCCCTAGTTTTGAAGGTTCTCATTATCCATCCTGTCATTTTTCTAGCAGATGCGATTGATACAATGTTATGGTCCTTGAAGGTGAGATCCTCCGACATGATCACTCCCAGGTCTTTGACGTTGGTGTTTCGCTCTATTTTGTGGCCAGAATTTGTTTTGTACTCTGATGAAGATTTAATTTCCTCATGTTTACCATATCTGAGTAATTGAAATTTCTCATCGTTGAACTTCATATTGTTTTCTGCAGCCCACTGAAAGATTTGGTTGATGTCTGCCTGGAGCTTTGCAGTGTCTGCAATGGAAGACACTGTCATGCAGATTCGGGTGTCATCTGCAAAGGAAGACACGGTGCTGTGGCTGACATCCTTGTCTATGTCGGATATAAGGATGAGGAACAAGATGGGAGCGAGTACTGTGCCTTGTGGAACAGAGCTTTTCACCGTAGCTGCCTCGGACTTTACTCTGTTGACGACTACTCTCTGTGTTCTGTTAGTGAGGAAATTATAGATCCATCGACCGACTTTTCCTGTTATTCCTTTAGCACGCATTTTGTGCGCTATTACACCATGGTCACACTTGTCGAAGGCTTTTGCAAAGTCTGTATATATTACATCTGCATTCTTTTTGTCTTCTAGTGCATTTAGGACCTTGTCGTAGTGGTCAAATAGTTGAGACAGACAGGAGCGACCTGTTCTAAACCCATGTTGCCCTGGGTTGTGTAACTGATGGGTTTCTAGATGTGTGGTGATCTTGCTTCTTACGACCCTTTCAAAGATTTTTATGATATGGGATGTTAGTGCTATTGGTCTGTAGTTCTTTGCTGTTGCTTTACTGCCCCCTTTGTGGAGTGGGGCTATGTCTGTTGTTTTTAGTAACTGTGGGACGACCCCCGTGTCCATGCTCCCTCTCCATAGGATGGAAAAGGCTCGTGATAGGGGCTTCTTGCAGTTCTTGATGAACACAGAGTTCCATGAGTCTGGCCCTGGGGCAGAGTGCATGGGCATGTCATTTATCGCCTGTTCGAAGTCATTTGGCGTCAGGATAACATCGGATAGGCTTGTGTTAATCAAATTTTGTGGCTCTCTCATAAAAAATTGATCAGCATACAGTAGAGTCAGCATACAGTTGAGTCATCATACAGTAATGGCAGCATACAGTAGAGTCAGCATACAGTAGGGTCATCATGCAGTAGTCAACATACTGGTAGGGTAAGCATACAGTAGAGTCAGCATACTGTAGAGTCAGCATACACGTAGGGTCAGTATACAGTTGGATCGGCATACAATACAGTCAGCATACAGTGCAGTCAGCATACAGTAGAGTCAGCATACAGATAGTGTGAGCATACAGTAGAGTCTGCATGCAGCAAAGTCAGAATATAGGTAGAGTGAGCATACAGTAGAGTCAGCATACAGTAGGGTCAACATACAGTACAGTCAGCATACAGTAGGGTCAGCATGCGTTATTCAGCATACAGGTAGAGTCAGCATACAGTAGAGTCAGCATACAGTAGAGTTGGCATATAGTAGAGTCAGCATACAGGAAGTGTTAGCATACAGGAAGTGTCAGCATACAGTAGAGTCAGCATTCAGGTAGTGTCAGCTCCACTTCTCCCTCACTGATGGTCTCATATTTAGGTACAAATGTTTACACGGTATGACCATTAGAGGCTCTCAGATCTGTGTTTGAGGGAACTGGTGTTACTTCAGCAGGATGAGGACGAGAAGGAGGAGGAGGCGTCGACGAGGTTGTGGTGTGAGGTGTAGCGAGCGGCTGGGGTGTAGTGGGCAGAGTTGTGTTGCGTTGGGTGTTGGACGAGGCGGGTGTGCAAAGAGGTTGGGCGGAGTGTGGCTGTCGGGAGACGAGTGAGTGTAGACTGTGGGTGTGGAAAGGAACTGGGGTGAGTGTATGTATGAATGGAAAGATGCTGGGGCGAAGTGGAGTAGGGTAGGCCTGGAGTGTGAGAATGGAATGGGATATGGGTGGAGTGTGGAAGTTGAAGGGATGGATGTTGTGTGTAGGAGCGAGAGGCTCGGGGGAGTCTTATATTAAGTAACTCTTTTAGACTATATAAATTTAATCATGAATGATAATAATAACAACGAAAACTGTTATCCAGTATCTCTGGTAGGTTAGTTGTTTTGTTAAGTGTAGTGTCTATCTACTATAAGAGGGTCATTAAGGCTGCATCTTAACCTTACACTCCAAATTTGGAATTCGTTTTCACTAACATATGGATTAAACTCTATGTGTATAAAAACAGAAAAAAGGCTCGTCGTATTATACACAATACTGCTCTAAATGTGAACATAACAAGACAACTGAACACTTCAAAATATGTATAAAATATCGTCGTTCTACTGAGTGCTAATTTTTCGTTTTAAATCTTAACCGAATAGATAATAAATAACACAAAGGATAAATGAAAATAAATTTAATAAATAAAAGGTAAGCAAAAAAAGTAAATGAGACAGGTTATATAACGGGAACAAAGCATGGTTATATTTCCCAGTGGCATTCACCATACAAGACAGGTTTCTTGCTTTCGTAGTGAATTCTGTCATCCAGAACTGGAAGACAGTTAGATATTCCCTGAGCAGAACCTATGCGTAGTTGCGTGATTTGTTTATATTTTTTCCTTTGTGCCTAAAACTTTTCGTTTTTATTTCGTTTACAATATGAAAAGGAATCAACCGTTCGGCTTCAAATTTTCAGCCGTGGAGTAGGGCAACGAGCGCATGATTCTTGGAACTAACAGGCTTGTATAAGTACCTTTGACCAAAGTTGTTGAACCCATTTCAAGATTCCTGGAATGGCTCTAATAACTTCCAAATCTCTCTGCTGCTTGGCTCCTTATATTAAAAAAAAAAAGAAAAGTTGCTGCCTCCTAATTCGATGATTGCAGAATAAAATTCACGATAAATATATCTGAGTCTTCCTCTTCCAAATGGCTTTAGTACTTAATTATAGTTTATGTATGAGGAAATTATAATTTATGTGTGGGCAAATTATAGTTTATGTGTGGGCAAATTATAGTTTATGTGTGGGCAAATTATAGTTTATGTGTGGGCAAATTATAATCTATGTGTGGACAAATTTGTCATTATAAAAAAAATAGTTAAAAAGGTTGCAAACAGAATCTGAGAAATAACTGGAGAATGCCTCATCTGATCGGCTTCAAATTTTCGTCCCTTGTGTGTTTTCCAGAAAATAAGATTCACATTAGTGATAAATAACAAAAAAGGCACAATACCGTGACTGGAACGATACACAAATAACCCGCACATAAAAGAGAGAAGCTTACGACGACGTTTCGGTCCGACTTGGACCATTTACAGTCACACTGTGATTTTGTAAATGGTCCAAGTCGGACCGAAACGTCGTCGTAAGCTTCTCTCTTTTATGTGCGGGTTATTTGTGTATCGCATTAGTCATAATTTGCAAATTTTATTAACCATATAATGATATTAATTTCCATTCATTAACTAACGAATGTCTCTTCTTATAGGCTTCAAAATATAAATCCCGATGCATGCCTAAAAGTTTAGGCTGTGTGGTTGCAAATTTAAATTTCTAATGAAAATTAAAAAAAAAAAATGAATCATTGGATTCAGAGCAATTACCTAAGAACGTATTTTCTGATATTAGTAGATTAATTTAAAAAAAAAAAACTTGGTTTTTCACTTTGAGCAATGTAAATTTTAAATTAGCAGTTTTGTTAAGTAAAATGGTTTCCACGTAATAACTAGATGATGTCTCTCCTGGACACCGTCACATAAACTGACCGCTAGTGTAGCTTAATGGTTAGGTTAGGTAAGGTTCGTCAGGAAACAGGACAAATGTTTCCTGACGCGGGTCTTAGTCAGATGATGACCCGCCTTTGGAGCTTTTGGTCATCTGACTGAGGCCTTCCGCTGGCTTACCGGTCCACCCCTTTAAAAATTATGGTCATTTATAACCATTGTTGATAATTGTAGCTTAATTGGAAGCAATTTGTTTTGCACTGAATTTGGGCTGCACCAATTCACTCCTTGATGTTGGTGAGGGGCTCTTGATTTAGGGAATTGGATCTGTGCTCCAGTTCCCCGAATTAAGCCTGAATGCCTTCCACATCCCCCCCCCAGGCGCTGTATAATCGTCCGGGTTTAGCGCTTCCCCCTTGATTATAATAATAATAATGCACCAATTCACTGAAAAAGTATATAAAATTTAACTTTTCCAAAAATACCAAAATCAAATATTTGCTTCTGTTGGGACTGCAGAAATGTTTAAATATAATATAATTGTAACAAGAAACTGGGGAACATTGAAAACTTTCAGCCGTGGAGATCTTTTTTTTTTTTTTTTTATTTTCATGAGTTTAAGTATCCCTGAAATACTATATTTTCGTAAGAGTTTATGTCACATAGTCATTAACTTCCTCAAGGTTTCTATCTGTAACTTCAGAATGTCTTATCCGATAAACATCAAATTTTTCAACCCTAGTGAACTATAACTAAGTGAAGGTTGGTGGAACAATTGACAAGTACTGGTTACCTCTGCTCAATGTGATATCGAAAAATTCCCAAAATTGTTTCTATGCGATAACTTTGGAAAGCTTCTTTTGATAGGCTTCAAAATTCCATCACTTATGTATCCTACATTGTTATGTAGGATATATTATGTATCCTGTATTGTTAATGGCGTGCGTAGTTTAATCTCGAAATTATTTTGTATTAAATAACAGGAGTATGCTTCCTCAAGTAAGGGCCTCTTGATCCAAGAAACTGGACTTTTCCTCTTCCTTCATGGATCGAATCTGAATGCCCCTCATTCCCCAAACCACTATAGGACTCCTTCTGGATTTAGCGCTATCCCCAAATTAAAATAAAACAATGTCAGGTCGTTACGGCTTGACAGAGATCCTGGAGAGCGAAACGTTGCGACAGTAAAATGCTGTATTAGTTGCACTTGTGTCCACATACTGTCGCTAATTCTACCAACGTTAATAAAATAAAACAGTTCTGAACAACATCGACCTGAATGACCTATGAATATTATGAAATGGGTAAAACAGTTTCTTTTGGTTTAGGCTCTGTATGTGCAATTTGTTTCATTTGTTTTCAAATTTTTAGCACTAATATGTTTTCCTTAAAGGAAATCTCTCCTTGATTTTAGGTTATATTAATTTTAATATGCCAGTTTCATGAGTCAAATTCTTTATCTTAGAATAACTGAAGAATGTCTCTTCTGATCAGAAACAAGTTAGCGCTTGACTTGACGGGTTTATCCTGGTTTAAATCTACATGATGTCATTGTATGGTGCTCACGGTATGTCTGTGCCCTAAAGATCATTGTAAAGAATGTGACGCCTGGTCACAGACCGAGCCGCGGGGGCGTTGACCCCCGAAACCCTCTCCAGGTATACCTAAAACATAAATATCAATTACTTACTTGCTTGCTTGCTTAGTTGCTAGTTTGCTTGCCGGCTTACTATCATACTTCCTTACTTACTTAATCCTTAATTACTGGTCAGTGTTACTTAGAGAAAAGTTTAGAATGTGCTTGGCCTGTATAGGTCCCAATTTATCTTTTTATTGAAGAAATTTTTCATGCCGATTACTTGAAAATACAACTTCCGAGCGGCTTCAAACTTAATGTGCTGATGAACTGTAAGATCCTGGTATCTCTGAAATAACAAGATAGTATCTCTTCAGGTTTGACTTCTAAGTTGATGTTCCATAGTGGAAGGCTTGAGTTAGTTTTGAGCTGTGACTGTTCTACTTTGCCATTTTAATTGAAGAAATTGAGAAATTAATTTCCATATGATAACTTGTGAAGGCCTCATTCGATTTATCTCAGAACTTCAATGCTAATATTTAACTTCATTAGAAACTTATGACGCACTTTGCACTATTCCTATTGTGAGAACTGAGGCACACGGAGTTAGGTTGACGTAATACGTCAATATGAGGACACTTCTTGGATTGTGCAGCGACCCACATTCATCTAGGTATACATGTCCATAGGCTTACATATTTATATTTAACTTTCACGGTATATTTCGTATACAACTGAGCAATTACAAGGCTGGAAAATTTAGGGTGGACAGTGAGGATGTCCTCCGATTCCATGAGTAGATACTAATGTACTTTCTCAGCTCCAAGCACTCCCATTCCATTAGTCCCTTAATCATTGCTAAGTAGACATTCATTTACGTACCTGATTCTGACAGTCACTGTCACATAATATACTGGACGCTATTTTGCTGCCAATTCACATTGCTTTCTGATCTGTAGAGATTATAATACTGAATGCTAGCACTCTCAGGTCTCTGGGAATCTGTAACATCTCATCTATCAGAGCTGGCAGCCATCAGTAGACTGGTTTGGTAAAACCAGGAAAGGATACCCAGTTCTAAATGTCACATGGAGTACTTTCCTCTTTGGCAGTATTATCATGATAATTTATTTCTATATGGCAAAGTATCCAGATAAATGTGATACGAAGCTCTGCTTCGTGCAATAAGTAGCTCCTTCTTATAATGTCATTTTTTTGCGGTATTCCCAGCGTCTGTATTGTAGACAGAACTCTCGAGTACCTGAAGTGAAAATGTGGAGAGAGTGCAGTGCACATCTCTTACTGTGTTTTGAGGTATACTGTATGGGTTGCCAGCCTCATGTAGCCAGCAGCTCTCTTGGTGTTGGATTATGCCGTTTATTAAATTCGACGCTAATAATCCTTGTACTCTTATTATTATTATTATTATTATTATTATTATTATTATTATTATTATTATTATTATTATTATTATTATTATTATTATTATTATTATTATTATTATTATTTAACACATCGGTCGTTTCCCACCAAAGTAAGGTGGACCAAAAAAAGAAAAACTTTCTCCATCATTCACTCCATCACTGCCTTGCCAGAGGCGCGTTTACACTACAGTTATAAAACTGCAACATAAACACCCCTCCTTCAGAATGCAGGCACTGTACTTCCTGTCTCCAGGACTCAACACCGGCCTGCCGGTTTCCCTTAATCCCTTCATAAATATTACCCTGCTCACACTCCAAAAGCACGTCAAGTCCTAAAAACCATTTGTCTCCATTCACTCCTATCTAACACGCTCATGCATGCTTGCTGGAAGTCCAAGCCCCTCGCACGCAAAACATCCTTTATCCCCTCCCCTCCAACCTTTACGAGGCCGACCTCTACCCCATCTTCCCTCCACTATAGATTTGTATACTCTCGAAGTCATTCTGTTTCGTTCCATCCTCTCTACATGTCCCAACCACCTCAACAACCCCTCCTCAGCACTCTGGATAATAGTTTGGTAATCGTGCACCTCCTGATTTCCAAACTACGAGTTCTTTACATTATATTCACACAACACATTGCCTTCAGACACGACATCTCCACTGCCTCCAGTCTCTCCTTCTTGCAACGTTCGCTACCCATGCTTTGCAACCACATAAGAGCACTGGTATAACTATACTTTCATACATTCCCCTCTTTGCTTCCATGGACAAAGTTCTTTGTCTCCAATGACTCCTCAGTGCATCATTCACCTTTTCCCCTTCGTCAATTCTGTTATTCTCCTCATCTTTCATAGACCCATCTGCTGACATCTTCACTCCTAAATATCTGAATACATTCACCTCCTCCATACTCTCTCCCTGCAACCAGATATCCAATCTTTTATTACCTATGTTTTTTTTGTTATCCTCATCACCTTACTCTTTCCTATATTCACTTTTAGTTTTCTTCTTTTACATACCTTATCAAACTCGTCCACCAACCTCCGCAACTTCTCTTCAGAATTTCCCGAAAGCACAGTGTCGTCAGCAAAGAGCAATGTGACAACTCCCACTTCGTGTTAGATTCGTTATCTTTTAACCCCACACCCCTTGCCAACACCCTAGCATTCACTTCTCTTACAACCCCTCTCTCCTACATACTCTAACCCGAGTCTCACTACCTCTTAAAAACTTTTCACTGTTTTCAATAACCTACCTCCTGTTCCATACATTTGTAACATCTGCCACATTGCCCCCCTATCCACCCTATTATATGCCTATATGTTTTACTGTAAACACTTGGTCTACACATCCCCTACTCTTTCTAAAGCCTCCTTGTTCATCTGCTATACTACTCCAGCTTTACTCTTAATTCTTTCAGGTACACTCAACAGACTTATCTCCCTATAATTTTTACACTTTCTTTTGTCCTCTTTGCCTTTATACAAAGGAACTATGCATGCTCTCTGCCAGTCCTTAGGTAACTTACACTCTTCCATACATTTATTAAATAAAAACACCAACCACTCCAAAACTACATCCCCACCTGCTTTAAACATTTCTACTTAACCCCATCAATCCCAGCTGCCTTACCTCCTTTCACTCTACCCACTGCCTCACGAACTTCCCCCTCACTCACAACTGGCTCTTCCTCACTCCTATAAGATGTTATACACGAAATCACAGCTTCCTTATCTTCATCATCATTTAACAATTCCTCGAAATATTCCCTCCATTTTCCCAATACCTATAATTCTCCATTTAATAACTCTCCTCTCTTGTTTTTAACTATCAAATCCATTCATTCCCTCAGCTTCCTCAACTTATTAATCTCTCTCAAAAACTTTTTCTTGTTTTCAACAAAATTTGTTGATAACATCTCACCTACTCTCTCATTTGCTCTCTTTTCACGTTGCTTCACCACTCTTTTAGCCTCTCTTTTTCTCTCTATATACTCCTCCCTCCTTGCATCACTTCTACTTTGTAAGAACCTCTCATATGCTAACTTTTTCTCACTTACTATTATCTTTTCATCATCATTCCACCAATCGCTCTTCTTCCCTCCCGCACCCACTTTCCTGTAACCACAAACTTCTGTTGAACACTCTAACACTACATTCTTAAACCAACCCGATACGTCTTCAGCTCCATTGCCTATACTCTCACTAGCCCATCTATTCTTCAATAGTTGTTTATATCTTACCCTTACTGCCTCCTCCTTTAGCTCATAAGCCTTCACCTCTCTCTTACTTATTGCTTCCATTTTCCTTATATCTCATCCACCTTTTACTCTCACTGTAGCTCCATACATATCTGTGGCCCCATTATAAACATGTACATCTTAAAGTCTACCCAACCGTTTTTATATCTACCAATAAGTAGTCCAACAAACTACTTTCATTACGCCTTACATCATATCTTGTATTGTTATTCATCCTCATTTTTTTAAATATGTATATAATTATTTATCCTCTTTTTTTCTTAAAATATGTAGTACCTATAACTAATCCCCTTTCTATACAAGATTCAATCAAAGGGCTCCCATTATCATTTACACCTGGCACCCCAAACTTACCTACCACACCCTCTCTAAATGTTCCTCCTACTTTAGCATTTAGGTCCCCTACCACAATTACTCTCACTTGGTTCAAATGTTCCTACGCAAACCATACCACGGGCGGGGATAGAACCCGCGATCAGAGAGTCTCAAAACTCCAGACCGTTGCGGGTTCTATCCCCGCCCGTGGTATGGTTTGTTTGCAATCGTGTCATTACGATTTCGTGGGTCATGTTCCTACGCACTTGCTTAACATCCCTCCTTTACACAATCTCTCTCCTTTACACGCCTCTCTTCTCCAGGAGCATACACATTTATTATGACTCACTTTTCGCGTCTGACCCTTATTTTAATCTGCATAATCCTTGAATTTATACACTTATATTCCCTCTTCTCCTTCCAAAACTGATCCTTCAACATTATTGCGACCCTTTCCTTAGCTCTAACTCTTTCAGATACTCCTGACTTAATCCCATTTATTTCTCCGCACTGAAACTCACCTACCCCCTTCAGCTTTGTTTCGCTTAGAACTGGGACATCCATCTTTTTGTCATTCAGAACATTAGCAATCGTCTCTTTCTTATCATCCGCACTATATCCACTCACATTCAAGCATCCCAGTTTTATAAAGTTTTTGTTCATCTCTTTTTTAATATTTTCTACAGGAGAAAATATTAAATATATATATATATATATATATATATATATATATATATATATATATATATATATATATATATATATATATATATATATATATATATATATATATATATATATATATATATATATATATATGTATGTATGTATGTATGTTTGTATGTATGTATGTGCCTGCCTGTGTAGTGTGACCTAAGTGTAAGTAGAAGTAGCAAGATATACCTGTTACATTGCGTGTTTATGAGACAGAAAAAGGGACACCAGCAATCCTACCATCATGTAAAACAGTTACAGGTTTTTTGTTTCACACTCACTTGGCAGGACGGTAGTACCTCCCTGGGTGGCTGCTGTCTACCAACCTACTACCTTTTATTTTATAATTATGATTATTTTATTATTATTATTATTATTATTATTATTATTATTATTATTATTATTATTATTATTATTATTATTATTATTATTATTATTTTATTATATTCTTATTCTCATTATCATTTTTACTGTGAT
>NC_091292.1:37305901-37321063 GCF_038502225.1 Cherax quadricarinatus
CAGAATTCAGCACATGAAAATATCATCAATGATATAATATATCAGAATATATTTAGACTTTTGGTATGTCTAATATGTTCCCAGAAAATAAACTGTTTAACATGCTCCAGTGGCAAAACACATTAATGTAATATTTGTTTTAATTGTAGGCTATTGTATGAGACTAATGATTTTAGCTAAATGATAAATACATATAGACAATTATAAACCAAGTGAAGCGCCATAACTAACGTCAAAGTTCAAGTTACTGAAAATGAAAGAACTGTCTAACTTATCTGGCAAAAAATAACATGTGATGAATGGTTTGAAAAACCGACAAGTTGAAGATTGAGACACTTATGCAGCATATGGGAATCTTTATTCAGGAAACGTTTCGCCACACAGTGGCTTCATCAGTCCAATACAAAGAGGAAGGCGTAAGGAGAGGAGGAGTATGAGGTAATCAATCCCTCAGCCTGGAGTCGATGTGTTCAGTCCATCAATCTTGTAGAATGGATCGATGGACTGAACACATCGACTCCAGGCTGAGGGACTGATTACCTCATACTCCTCCTCTCCTTACGCCTTCCTCTTTGTATTGGACTGATGAAGCCACTGTGTGGCGAAACGTTTCCTGAATAAAGATTCCCATATGCTGCATAAGTGTCTTAATCTTCAAAAAATAACATGTATGCTAGAGATGGGGTTCACTTATCTAGGGCAGGTGTGGGGCTTTTGTGGGAAAACAATAAAATATGGTGCAGTAAAATTGGGAAAAATGAATTCTCAGGGCAGCAATATTAAACAACCAGATGTAGGCAGAATGAGGTAAAGTTATTGGTGAATATTTGAGGGTCAGCGGCACTAGGTGATAATGAGAATAATAATAGAGATAGTGGAGGGGCAGAAATGAGCAGGGAAGGTAAAGAAAAGAAAGGGTTTTATTGTCGTAGCGCTAGCAACAAGATGGCTCTATATGTCAGAACAATTTAATTGCAACATTTGGAAATCTTAACTGAGGAAACGTTTCACCAGCCAGTGACTTCTTCAGTACAATACAAAGAACAATGGAAGACTGGGGTAATCAGTCCCTCAGCTGGATGTTAGGTAAGACACGTATGCAACAGTTAGGTATCTTTATTTTGAAACGTTTCGCCTACACAGTAGGCTTCTTCAGTCGAGTACAGAAAAGTTGATAGAAGCAGAAGAGACTTGAAGACGATGTAATCAGTCCATCATCCTTAAAGTTTTGAGGTGGTCAGTCCCTCAGTCTGGAGAAGAGCATTGTTCCGAAGTCTGAAACAATATGAAGTTGAAAGTGTGTATAATGTTCGCCAAGTCCGAAGTCCTGGCACGGGTCTCAATCTTGCGATGACCCGTCTCTGGCTCCCGAGGGAGAAAGGTTTCTACAATGATGCGACATATGCTGTTCAAGCACTCTTCTGGTCAGTTCAACTGGTGCATCTCATAAGCGACAACACCGTATGTACTCCTAACTATGGACACTAGCGAGGAGGAGGATATGTCGTTATCACAGGTAACAGCTTGTCTGGTTCGTTGACTCCATGGTACACTAGTGTGGCCGCAGTCATCTCTGGTTCCTCTTCGGGAGGGAATATCACTCCTAGTTGCCTGCGGAGCGTCTCAGTAACTTCGCACTCCAGAAGATAGTGTGTTAGGGGCCGCTGGACAACGTGCTGACAGTACTGGCACATCTCCTCCTCAGCCTCGTCTACCATCATCTTGGCTGTGGGAAAGCCCAAACGAAGCCGATGGATGGCGGTACACTGCGCTCTGGACCAGCTTCTATCATATGGAGGGGGTTCTCCCTGAGTCGCTGCTCGGTACCACTGTTGAGATGGGGTATCACCTAAGACCTCCCCCATAAGTTTCATGGCTCTGGCAGCCACCAGTTTGGTCTGTCGTAGGCTGATTGGGACAGTAATCCCAACATGTGGATAGTCTGTTGCTGCCTTGGCTGCATCATCTGCCGCCTCATTTCCCCGGATGCCAGCATGGCTGGGGATCCAGTTCAATGTCGATCTGTTACCCTGAACTTCTAAGGCTGTCATTATGCTCAGGATCGATGTGATGAGGTGAACATTGTCCTGTGGTTGAGGATGGGAGAGGGCATTGATTGCACACGTGGAATCAACATGTATGACAGGTCGGAGTCGATGTCGTAGGGCATGTGACAATTCCTGCTGAATCGCCACCAGCTCAGCTTGAAGGATCGTGCAGTGGTCAGGGAGTCGCCAGCCTTGTGTGTGACCATTGTGGTACAGTCCAGCTGCTGCTCTCTTACTGTCAGGGTCGACAGAACCATCTGTGAAATACACTGCACATGTGCCTCCCTCTGCCAGTGCCATGCTTGTCTCAGCATGATTGCTGAGAGTGTCTTGACTGCAGAGACGCTTAGAGATGGGTAGCTGCATGATGCAAACATCAGCTGGATCTGGGCGCCAGGGAGGTGGTGGATGGTACCCAGCAACAGGAAGGTCACAACTCTTCTCACAGAGCAGCTGTACAGGCAGCAGCTTCCGCCCAGCAGCACAAAACGAACGGATCCAGGAGTAGTCCGTGAAGAGTGTGGGATCTTGTGCCATGGTTGTTAATATCCGTCTCCTTAGTGGGGTACCTTGCTGCCGGTGCAGAATCGTGGCCACTTTGCAGGCGTTTATGTATCTTACTCTGTCAGCCAAGGAAGGAAGCCGGGCCTCAGATCTGAGACATACTGTGTTGGTCCAGATGGGGGCACCAAGCATAGTTCTTATCGCCTGGTTTTGTACGACCTCCACCCTTTGCCTGCTCTGTGGGAAGAGATGAGCTAAAGCCGGTGCACCGTAGTCAATGAGCGAGCGAATAGCTTGTATATAGTAAAAGTGAAGTACATCTTTGCTTGCCCCTGCACGGTGCCTCGTCATGGCTCTCATGGCGTTGAGTCTGAGTAGAGCACGTGACCTGACATACTCGGCCTGTTTCTGAAAGGTCAGCTTTTTATCAATGTAGATTCCCAAGTACAGGTAGGAGCCTGTCCACTCAAGTTCTATATCCTGAATACGTAATCTATTCATAGGATCTGGTCCCTTGAACATCATTGCAAGAGATTTCTCGGCCGAGATCTTGAGGCCTAGTTCCTTGCAAGACTGCGTAATTAGGTCCAAAGCTCTCTGAGCCTGTCGTTCTAAATTGCCTTTCCCATTCACTACTAGTGCAAGATCATCAGCATAGCTGAGGAGCTGTGTACCACTATGAAAGGGAAGGCTCACAAGTTCCTGCATAAGGATGTTAAACAGGGTAGGACTGAGCACACCTCCTTGTGGCGTACCGTTTTCCAGGGTTTTAAAGGAAGAGTAGTGTCCCTGAAAGCTGACACAGGCCTGCCTGCCCCTAAGGTAGGACTCTATCCAGGCCAGGAGGCGTCCTTTGATTCCCTTCCGAGCTAGTATTGCCAGAATTGCTGTGGGGCTGGTTAGCTCAAATGCCTTCTCAAGGTCGAGGTAAACGACGATACTAGGTTTTTTGTTGCTATCAGCAATCTGGCTCAGTAGAGTGGTTATGCACTCTGCTGTTCCCACTCCTTTGGTAAAGCCAAATATGTGATGATGAGAGGGTCCAAGTTTCCATAGGAGGCGGTTTAACACCATCCTCTCAGCAGTCTTGGCTTAGCAGCTGGTCAGCGATATGGGTCTCATACTGCCTGGGTCCTTGGGCTTTGGAATTGGTACGCTTGTAGCTTTCTTCCAAGCTGCTGGGAGTGTCCTGGCCCTCCACGACTTGTTAATGACGTCTAGTATGGCCTCCCATCCACTCTGCCCAGCCCGTGCAATCATGGAGTACGTCACACCATCGATGCCCGGGGCAGTGTCACCTGTGTTCTTAATGGCACGTCGGAGTTCCAAGTCCGTGAGGTCTACATCAGTCACATCTTCCGATTCACATGCAGCTTGTATCGTTAGCTGGCGCTGTGGCAGAAGATCCGTCTGTATATTCCGGATGTCCTGTGGGAGCTGAGTGGAGGCTCCCCTGGAAGTGAAAAGCTCCACTAGTTTCTCTGCTTCCTGGGATGGGTTCGGGTGTGCTGGTGGCCTCGGCTTGCTCTTGCCAGTTGCTATGTTGAGCTTGCCCCATATCTCAGATAAGGTGGTGTGATGCCCGAATGTTGAGCACCACTCCAGCCATTTCTCAGTTTTTACTCTGAGAGAGATTCTGCAGGCATGCTGCACAATGGCTCTCAGAGTATTCCTGTTCTCTGCCGTAGGGTTACGCCTGTATAGCTTCCTAAAAGAGTTGATGCGGTGGTTCTGCTCCCGCACCTCGTCGTTGTAGAACCACCAGTCTCTTTTGTGAGTGCGTCCTGCGGACTTCTTTGGAATTGCGCACTCTGCTGCCTGGATGAGAACAGTGATTAGCTCCTGTTCAGCCGTATCACAGTCTTCAGATAGAGAGTATGTGGACCACCAGTCATGAAGATAATCCTGGAACACCTTCCAGTTGGCCCTCTTTACGTCCCATCTAGGAGGCAGCACAACTGTGGGAGGCCTGTTGATGTTGAAGGTGGTGATCACTGCAAAGTGGTCACTGACAAGGTGAGGATGGGTTTCCCATGTGGCTCCTGCTGCGAGTTGTCTTGACCCGAAGGTAAGGTCGAGGCAGCCACCCAACAGGTGTGTGGGGTCTCCATTGTTTAGCAACTTTACCTCTGGAATATCGTGTAGGAGCATTGCTATATGTCTGCCAGCAGCATTGGTTGCTGAGTGAGAGTGCAGAATAGGGTGATGTGCGTTGAAATCTCCACCCACAATAATACACTCAGTGCGTGCTAGTGCGAGGAGCTCTGCAATGTCGAGGGTGTGTCTTGGGTTCTTGTAGATGATATAGATGGTAATGGGCGCCCCAGGTATGTGCACAAGGATGGCCTGTACCTCGACATCCTCCCCACAGTCCACAGGGTTGGCTATAACCTCGTGAGGTATTGTATTGGATACAAATACAGCTGTGCCTCTGCAGTGAATGCCCGGGTCCATGTGCCGAAAATACCCAGCAAAACCGGGTAGTCTTGGGCACATAGTCGGGACAGTCAGAGTTTCTTGTAGCAAGACGATGTCAACCCGATCCCGAATTACTGCCTCCAGCAAGAGGTGCTGTTTGCCCCTCAAGCCCTGAATGTTCCATTGTAGGACCTTGAGGGTGTGATTTGGTACCGAAGTTATTCCATCGCTGTTGTTTCCTGAGCTGGAGACTGAGTCCTGCCCGCTCTGAGAACCTGCAAATTCATGGCATCCACTGTCTCCTCTTCGGTCAGAAAGCACACTCTCAGGAGAGTACTGACCATCTGCCGGAATGCGCTCTGTTGTTCCGTGGAGTTGATTGTTTTGCATATAAGATCCGTGAACACCTTGATGAGTGCTACGAGATCCTCCCTGGTGAGGGCCTGCTTTGGAGATGGGTTCGAAACAGTGGATATTATCTGGGCTGCTGTGGTCTGTAGGGACTGCTGAGGGTTGGATTTCTTTATTGTATGCACCGTGGTCTGTTGCTGTATACCAGGCTGAGTAGCCGGGATCTGCTGGTGAGGTGCCAGTTGAGTCTGCAAAGCGCCTGTGCCGGGTAAGGAGTGCCTGCGTTGTCGTGCTATGGCCGGTGAAGTTGAAAGGACAGGATGGAGCCTTATATAGCGCCAGGAGGTGAGACGTAGGTCACTTTGGGAGGTCAGGTCCCTCTCAAATCCAGCCGTTCTCACTAGTAGAGGTTGTCGAAGTTGATTTTAGGTCTGTACCAAGATACCCTTGTGTTGCAGTGTCTGACAGATTGAACATTAAAATGGTATAAAATACCGACAGGTTGTTAGGTAAGACACATATGCAACAGTTAGGTATCTTTATTTTGAAACGTTTCGCCTACACCTAACTGTTGCATATGTGTCTTACCTAACAACCTGTCGGTATTTTATACCATTTTAATGTTCAATCTGTCAGACACTGCAACACAAGGGTATCTTGGTACAGACCTGAAATCAACTTCGACAACCTCTACTAGTGAGAACGGCTGGATTTAAGAGGGACCTGACCTCCCAAAGTGACCTACGTCTCACCTCCTGGCGCTATATAAGGCTCCATCCTGTCCTTTCAACTTCATATTGTTTCAGACTTCGGAACAATGCTCTTCTCCAGACTGAGGGACTGACCACCTCAAAACTTTAAGGGTGATGGACTGATTACATCGTCTTCAAGTCTCTTGTGCTTCTATCAACTTTTCTGTACTCGACTGAAGAAGCCTACTGTGTAGGCGAAACGTTTCGGAATAAAGTTGTCTAACTGTTGCATATGTGTCTTACCTAACAACCTGTCGGTATTGTATACCATTTTGATGTTCATGAAGAAGTTTCTTGGCGAGTGGTTCAGCTATGTTATAGAAGCCATTGTTCTGGTTGAAATTGTTGGTTGTAGAGATGAGCGATGATTCCAGGATTCTTCTGTATTGAGTGTTGTCTTCTGTGGCTATAAGTCTTGAGTTTCTGTAGTTAATTAAATGCCGAGAAGAGATACATAGTCCTCCCAACCAACTCCATTGCCAAACATGTTTCCAACATCTTTACGAAAACATCATTCCAAGTATCTACCTCCACAACCACGACCATCAAGGACATAAGAACATAAGAACATAAGAAAGGAGGAACACTGCAGCAGGCCTGTTGGCCCATACTAGGCAGGTCCTTTACAATTCATCCCACTAACAAACATTTGACCTACCCAATTTTCAATGCTACCCATGAAATAAGCTCTGATGTGCAAGTCCCACTCAAATCCAACCCATCCCACTCATGTATTTATCCAACCTAAATTTGAAACTACCCAAAGTCCTAGCCTCAATAACCCAACTAAGTAGACTGTTCCACTCATCTACTACCCTATTTCCAAACCAATACTTTCCTATGTCCTTTCTAAATCTAAACTTATCTAATTTAAATCCATTACTGCGGGTTCTCTCTTGGAGAGATATCCTCAAGACCTTGTTAATATCCCCTTTATTAATACCTATCTTCCACTTATACACTTCGATCAGGTCTCCCCTCATTCTTCGTCTAACAAGTGATTGTAACTTAAGAGTCTTCAATCTTTCTTCATAAGGAAGATTTCTAATGCTATGTATTAATTTAGTCATCCTACGCTGAATGTTTTCTAACGAATTTATGTCCATTCTGTAATATGGAGACCAGAATTGAGCTGCATAATCTAGGTGAGGCCTTACTAATGATGTATAAAGCTGCAGTATGACCTCTGGACTTCTGTTGCTTACACTTCTTGATATAAATCCCAGTAATCTATTTGCCTTATTACGTACGCTTAGGCATTGCTGTCTTGGTTTAAGGTTGCTGCTTACCATAACCCCCAAGTCCTTTTCGCAATCTGTATGGTTAAGTTCTACATTATTTAACTTATAAGTGCTAGGGTTATGGACACTCCCGAGCTTCAGAACCTTGCATTTATCTACATTGAACTGCATCTGCCACTTTTCTGACCAAGAGTAGAGTTTGTCTAAATCCTCCTGAAGTTCCCTAACATCTACGTTTGAATCAATTATCCTTCCTATCTTCGTGTCATCGGCGAATTTGCTCATATCACTAGTAATTCCTTCATCAAGATCATTGATATATATTATAAACAACAACGGGCCCAAGACTGATCCCTGTGGAACGCCACTTGTTACTGATCCCCACTCGGATTTAACCCCATTTATGGACACTCTTTGCTTCCTGTCTGTGAGCCATGATTCGATCCACGAGAGCACCCTTCCCCCAATGACATGAGCTGCTACTTTCTTCAACAGTCTTTGGTGTGGAACTCTATCAAATGCCTTACTAAAATCTAAGTAAATAATATCAAATTCTTTATCGTGGGCAACAGCCTCAAAAGCTTTACTGAAGAAAGTCAATAAATTAGTTAGACAAGACCGGCCTCTTGTGAATCCATGCTGAGTATCATTAATCAAGCTATGCTTATCGAGATGGCTTCTTATAATCTCAGCTATAATTGACTCTAGTAATTTGCCTACAAATGAGGTCAGGCTTATTGGGCGGTAATTTGACGGTAACGACTTGTCCCCTGTTTTAAAAATAGGAATTACATTAGCCATCTTCCACATATCAGACACTGCACCTGTTTGAAGAGATAAATTAAAAATATTAGTTAATGGTTCACAGACTTCCATTTTGCATTCCTTAAGAACCCTTGAAAAAACCTCATCAGGACCCTGTGACTTATTTTGCTTCAGTCTGTCTATCTGCTTCACAACCATTTCACTAGTGACTGTGATGTTACATAATTTATCTTCTTCTGATCCACTATAAAAATTAATTACCGGAATATTATTAGTGTCTTCCTGTGTAAAAACCGAGAGAAAATAATTATTTAAAATCGAGCACATTTCATTCTCTTTGTCAGTAAGATGCCCATAGTTATTTTTAAGGGGACCTATCTTATCTCTGACTTTTGTTCTATAGACCTGGAAAAAACTTTTTGGGTTAGTTTTAGAATCCCTAGCAACTTTAATTTCATAGTCCCTTTTAGCTTTTCTTATCCCCTTTTTAATGTCCCTCTTAATGTCAATATACTGATTCATAAGATGACCCACGCCTCTTTTGATACGCCTATAAATTCCTTTCTTATGCCCTAGTAGATATTTCAGCCTATTATTCATCCATTTTGGGTCATTTCTATTTGATCTAATTTCCTTATAAGGGATAAACGTTCTTTGAGCAGCATGTATTGTGTTCAGAAAACTGTCATATTGATATCTCTCTTCGTTACCCCAGTCAACAGATGATAAGTGTTCTTTAAGCCCATCGTAATCTGCTAAGCGAAAATCTGGGACTGTTACTGAGTTATCCCTACTATCATACTTCCATTCAATTCTAAATGTAATTGATTTGTGGTCGCTAGCACCCAGTTCCTCTGAAACTTCTAAATTATTAACAAGGGATTCATTGTTTGCCAGAACTAAGTCAAGCAGGTTATTTCCCCTTGTAGGTTCTGTCACAAACTGCTTCAAAAAACAATCCTGAACTACTTCTAAGAAAAAGTCTCCTAGAATTACTACATTATCGTGCCTTGTGGCCCTAACAATTTCCTCCCATAGTAGTCTCCATTGGTCCCTATCTAAATTTGGGGGACGGTATATCACACCTAAAATTAATTTTTCATGCCCCTCTGAAAATTCTATCCAAACAGACTCTGTATGTGTTACTTCAGACTTAATACCCGTTTTTATGCAACAGTTCAAGCGATCTCGGACATACAATGCCACCCCACCCCCATTCCCGATACTTCTATCTACTTGGAACAATTTAAATCCCTGAATGTGACATTCTGCAGGCATGTCCCGACTTTTTGAATTAAACCACGTCTCAGTAATGGCAAATACATCTATGTTACCTGCACTAGCAACTAGTCTCAACTCGTCCATCTTATTCCTAGCACTGCGACTATTTGTGTAATAAATTTTTAATGACCCTCCTCTCTCTTTACCCTTCCTGCTCCTTTCTGTTATTCCACTAAACCTATTATTGTCCTTGTCAATTAGTGCCACTGGCTTTCCAATATCCACCTCATTTTGCCTATTACTAGTTCTCCTAGTACTCATATTACTTCCCTGAGACTTCACAGTTTTCCCGCCAAAACCCATACCACTAACTATTCCTAGTTTAAAGACCTAACAGCTCCCTCCACTGCGTTGGCCAGTGCTCCCACCCCACACCTAGATAAGTGAACCCCATCCCTGGCATACATGTCATTTCTGCCATAGAAGAGGTCCCAGTTGTCAATGAATGTTACCGCATTTTCCTTACAGTACTTGTCCAGCCAGCAATTGACACCAATTGCTCTGGACAACCATTCATTTCCAACTCCTCTCCTTGGCAAAATGCCACATATGACAGGTTTCCCACCCTTCCTCCTAATTATCTCTATTGCTGACCTATACCTGCTAATCAGGTCCTCACTCCTACGTCTGCCAACATCGTTGCCTCCAGCACTGAGACAGATAATAGGATTGCTCCCATTACCTCTCATGATGTCATCCAGACGGCTAACAATATCCTTCATCCCAGCCCCAGGAAAACACACTCTCTGCCTCCTACTCCTATCCTTCAAGCAGAATGCCCTATCCATGTACCTAATCTGGCTATCCCCAACAACAACAATGTTTTTACCTTCCTTGGCGTCGTCCGTCGTGATGCTCCGAGTAGTCGACTCACATTCGCCAGGTAGCATTACACCACTTGATAAATTAGACACATGTGCAACTCTTGGGTATCTTTATTGAGGAAACGTTTCGCCACACAGTGGCTTCATCAGTCCATACAAAGGAGAATCTTGAAGAACAGGAGGAGAATGAGGTAATCAGTCCCTCAACCTTGAGTCGATGTGGTCAGTCCATCAATCTTGAATAGAATACGGCATACGTGCTGAGAAGGAGCTTATAAACCGTTGGCAGGAGAGGTGTAGCAGTCATAGGTCGTGTAACATTTGTTCAATGTTGAAGTAGGTCGTGCCCAAGAATTAGGCAAGCGAAGAATTCCCAAGTATTAAGATCCCAAGAAGTTGCAGTGTCTGACAGGTTTGTAGATGAATGGTTCAGAGAACCAACATGTCGGTTCTCTGAACCATTCACCATTACACCACTTGTAGAATTCGTCAAGACGTTCTCGATGGTCTTCGTTGGGGTTTCTAGGGATGTCTTACTCACGTCTGCCAAGGCTTCTTTGGTGCTCGTTGTGGCATTCCCAGCAGAACACTCACATTCGTCAGGTAGCACCGAGAATGAGTTGGAAGTTTCCACGGTAGTCTTCTGGTTTCTCGTTGTTTCTGCCTCTCCAACCGTTTTCTTGATCTTCAGCTTGGTTCCATGTTGCCCGGCCACTGACCAAGCTCCCCTCTTAACCTGGGGATTCACAACAGAAGGATTACTACGAATCCTCTTGTTCTCCTCTGTTAATCGCCGTATCTCCATCTTAGCAACTCTGAGCTCCTCTCTCAGCTGCTGGTAAAGTTGCTCAAGAGAGGGCATCCTGGTACAGATTCACAGAGAGCACACAAACAGGTCTTCACAGAGCTAAGTACACGTCACCACTGAGCTAAGTACACGTCACCACTCAAGAGCTAAGTACACGTCACCACTGAGAGCTAAGTACACGTCACCACTCACTAAGTACACGTCACCACTGAGCTAAGTACACGTCACCACTGAGCTAAGTACACGTCACCACTGAGCTAAGTACACGTCACACAGTGGCTTCACAGTGGCGAAACGTTTCTTCAATAAAGATTCCCATGTGTTGCATAAGTGTCTCAATTCTTCAACTTGTCGGTTTTCAAAACCATTCATCACATCTGTCAGACACTGCAACATCATGGAATCTTGGTACAAAGACTTCAACGCTTGCCCAAACCTTTGGACGATGACCTACTTACATTAGTGGCAGGTCCCACTAAGATCCCGCCTCCTCCTGCTTCAACTCATCTCACCGCAGTATATGAGCCACCTCTCTGGCCCTATGCTGCACTTACTACAAGAGTGATGGACTGAACACATCGAATCCAGGTTGAGGGACTGATTACCTCATACTTCTACTCTCCTTACCCATTTCTACTTTGTATTGGACTGATGAAGCCACTGTGTGGCGAAACGTTTCTTCAATAAAGATTCCCATGTGTTGCATAAGTGTCTCAATTCTTCAACTTGTCGGTTTTCAAAACCATTCATCACATCTGTCAGACACTGCAACATCATGGAATCTTGGTACAAAGACTTCAACGCTTGCCCAAACCTTTGGACGATGACCTACTTACATTAGTGGCAGGTCCCACTAAGATCCCGCCTCCTCCTGCTTCAACTCATCTCACCGCAGTATATAAGCCACCTCTCTGGCCCTATGCTGCACTTACTACAAGAGAGATGGACTGAACACATCGAATCCAGGTTGAGGGACTGATTACCTCATACTTCTACTCTCCTTACCCATTTCTACTTTGTATTGGACTGATGAAGCCACTGTGTGGCGAAACGTTTCTTCAATAAAGATTCCCATGTGTTGCATAAGTGTCTCAATTCTTCAACTTGTCGGTTTTCAAAACCATTCATCACATTGTTTGTAATGGCTTGATGAAGCTCCTGGAGAGCGAAACGTTGCCACAATAAATGTCACATTAGTTGCACTTGTGTCCTTTTACTTTACATATTGTCGGTAATTCTACCAACTTTATTACAATCTCCGGTATGAAGACAGACTTAGAGCCTTGAATCTCCACTCTCTGGAGAGACGTAGAATGAGGGGAGATATTATTGTGGGTGGAGATTTCAACGCACATCACCCAATGTTGCACTCTCACTCAGTGCTGGCATACACATAGCAATGCTCCTACACATTCCAGAGGATAAGTTGCTAAACAATGGAGACCCAACACACCTGTTGGGTGGCTGCCTCGACCTTACCTTCGGGACAAGACAACTCGCAGCAGGAGCCACATGGGAAACTCATCCTCACCTTGTCAGTGACCACTTTGCAGTGATCACCACCTTCAACATCAAAAGGCCTCCCACAGTTGTGCTGCCTCTTAGATGGGACGTAAAAAGAGCCAACTGGAAGGTGTTCCAGGATTATCTTCATGACTGGTGGTCCACATACACTCTATCTGAAGACTCTGATACGGCTGAACAGGAACTAATCACTGTTCTCATCAAGGCAGCAGAGTGCGCAGTTCCAGAGAAGTCCACAGGACGCACTCACAAAAGAGACTGGTGGTTCTACAACGACTAGGTGCGGGAGCAAAACCACCGCATCAACTTTTTAGGAAGCTATACACGCGTTACCCTACGGCAGAGAACAGGAATACTCTGAGAGCCATTGTGCAGAATGCCCGCAGAGTCTCTCTCAGAGTAAAAACTGAGAAATGGCTGGAGTGGTGCTCAACATTCGGGCATCACACCACCTTATCTGAGATATGGGGCAAGCTCAACATAGCAACTGGCAAGAGCAAGCCGAGGCCACCAGCACAACCGAACCCATCCCAGGAAGCTGAGAAACTAGTGGAGCTTTTCACTTCCAGGGAAGCCTCCACTCAGCTCCCACAGGACATCCAGAATATACAGACGGATCTTGTATGTATAATGTTCGCCAAGACCGTAATCCTCGCACGGTTCTCAATTTTGTGATGACCCGTTTCTGGCTCCCGAGGGAGAAAGGTTTCTACAATGATGCAACGTATGCTGCTCAAGCACTATTCTGGTCAGTTCAACTGATGCATCTCATAAGCGACTACACCATATGTACTCCTAACTATGGACACTAGCGAGGAGGATATGTCGTTATCACGGGTAACAGCTTGTCTGGCTCGTTGACTCCATGATACACAAGTGTGGCCGCAGTCATCTCTGGGTCCTCTGCGGGAGGGAATATCACTCCTAGTTGCCTGCGGAGTGTCTCAGTAACTTCGCACTCCCTGACCACTGCACGATCCTTCAAGCTGAGCTGGTGGCGATTCAGCAGGCATTGTCACATGCCCTACGACATCGACTCCGTGTCATACATGCTGATTCCACCTCTGCAGGCAATGCCCTCTCCCATCCTCAACCACAGGACAATGTTCACCTCATCACATCAATCCTGAGCATAATGACAGCCTTAGAAGTTCAGGGTAACAGTGCGACATTGAACTGGATCCCCAGCCATGCTGGCATCCGGGGAAATGAGGCGGCAGATGATGCAGCCAAGGCAGCCACAGATTATCCACATGTTGGGATTGCTGTTCCCATCAGCCTACGACAGACCAAACTGGTGGCTGCCAGAGCCATGAAACTTATTTGGGAGGTCTTAGGTGATACCCCATCTCAACAGTGGTACCGAGCAGCGACTCAGGGAGAACCCCCTCCATATGATAGAAGCTGGACCAGAGCGCAGTGTACCGCCATCCATCGGCTTCGTTTGGGCTTTCCCACAGCCAAGATGATGGTAGACAAGGCTGAGGGGATGTGCCAGTACTGCCAGCACGTTGTGCAGCGCCCCATAACACACTATCTTCTGGAGTGTGAAGTTACTGAGACACTCCGCAGGCAACTAGGACTGATATTCCCTCCCGAAGAGGACCCAGAGATGACTGCGGCCACACTAGTGTACCATGGAGTCAAAGAACCAGACAAGCTGTTACCCATGATAACGACATCTCCTCGCTAGTGTCCACAGTTAGGAGTATATATGCTGTTGTCGCTTATGAGATGCACCAGATGAACTGACCAGAAGAGTGCTTAAACAGCTTACGTCGCATCATTGTAGAAACCTTTCTCCCTCGGGAACCAGAGACGGGTCATCGCAAGATTGAGACCCGTGCCAGAACTACCGTCCTGGCGAACATTATACATACTTTGAAGAAAACAAAGAAACATTCAGAACTATTGTGAAGTTCTTCTGAACACATGCGTTTATTTGCAAATTTACCCCAAGATAATGCCCAAAGACAAAGATGGAGGCCTCAGCCTCCAGGGACTACTGCAAGATCCTGACCGTGGCCACAGAACAGCTGAATTAAACCATACCACGGGCGGGGTTTGAACCGGCGATCAGAGAGTCATAAAACTCTGACCGACGCGTTAGCCACTGGGCCAGCTGGCTACAGTAAGATATATATATATATTTATACACCATAAGAAGGTTAGCTTAGTCAACAGTTGACTTAGGTCGACATCTCCGAGATCTTCGGACGCTTCATTTTAACCTATAATGTTTGTAAGGTCTTGACAAAGCTTCGTTGCACATGTCTCCCAATAATAAAAAATAATTTCTTAACCAGTAACCCGGACCAATTAGTGATATAAAATTGGCCACTTTTTATAAATATGTGAAATTAAGAACATTAATAGAATTCTTTGTCATATTTATTTTCGTATGTTTAATATAAATGGTATTATAACTAATTTATACAGTTAAAAGATTTTAATATACTATAAACAAATATTCTAAAATATAAAATACACCAAGGACGAAAAGGCCCGTAGGAAAAACTCACCTAAAACTTACATTAAACTTTTCGAATCTAATTTAGCTCTAACCCAAATGATTAAAGAAAAAAAATGATCATTCAGGTTTAGGTGGGTATTGTCCTGTTTTTCATTTTTACCAGTTGGGCTTTT